>NC_077242.1:39747238-40054381 GCF_947179165.1 Solanum dulcamara
GAGAAAGCTTGATGAATAAAATGAGGAAGTAAGGTGGGTATTTATAGGTGGGAAAGAGGGACCTAACAATAAATAAAATAATTATAAAGAAAAAACTGAAAATTTATTGGAAAATTATGATGCCATGGATGATGTTAATTGGAGGACAATTTATGTCATGAGTGATGTCAAATGTATCTAGATCTTTCCATGGTAGGTGAAATGAGTTATTTTTGAAAGAATACTCCTTTTCGGAGATGCTTTTGAACAAGATAAATTTCTTATTAGGATTTGGTATCTCATAAGAATTGTAGATATAGAAGTATAGTTTCATGTCGTTCAAGAATCAACCAATTTGGAGCATCCTACAGTGAGATATGAATTTTCTTCTACAAATACTCTATTTCGTCACAGCACACTATCTTACAATAATTAATTTATTTGACTTACTTAACCTCCAAAACTTAAATTATGGTCTTCACAAAAGTTGTAGATAATGATCTGGTGGTTACTCAAAAATTTGAATCACTCAATTTGGAAAATCCTATAAAAAGTTATGCCCAAAATACAGAAGCTGTATCATTTTTAGGCGATAATTGAAACTTCGTATACAACGTTTTTAGGGGATGTTACATTCGTCCTCGAATGAGGAAAGACTTAGCTTGAGTAGAGTGTAATTTAAAACATCATTTAAAATATATTTTATAATTTTGCAAGCATATGACAAGAAAAGTTGAGATGCAAAGATTTCAAGTAATTGAGCAAGGACAACTTAATACTTTAGGTTTGGGTAGAGGGGAAAAGATGAGGGTATCTCTTAACCATATCCGTTTCCGCTTCCCATGTTGCACTTTCTATTTGTTGATTCCTCCAAAGGACTTTAACAGATGAAACTTCCTTGTTTCTCAATCTCTTAACTTGTCGGTCCAAAATTTCCACAGGAACTTCTTCATAGGTCAAATTTTCTTCAATATTCACTATTCCCATAGGTACAATGGAATTAGGATCACCCACACTTTTTTTCAACATAGACACGTGAAACACCGGATGAACCATGGTCATTTTCAATGGTAATTCCAACTCATATGCAACCTTACCAACACGTCTCACGATTCTATAGGGCCCTACATACCTAGGGCTTAATTTTCCTTTCTTACCAAATCGAACCACACCTTTCATGGGTGAAACCTTCAGATACACCCAATCGTCCACATTAAACTCAAGATCCCTTCTTCTAGTGTCAGAATAGGACTTTTGACGACTTTGAGCCGTCTTCAACCTTTCTCTAATGATCTTCGCCTTCTCTAAAGCATCAAGTACTAAATCGGGGCCCAACAATGTTATCTCGCCTATTTTGAACCAACCAACCGGTGATTTACATCGTCTCCCATACAAAACCTCAAATGGCGCCATCTCAATACTTGAATGGTAACTATTATTATAGGCAAACTCGATGAGCGGTAGATGATCATCCCAATTTCCTTTAAACTCCAACATACAAGCCCTTAACATATCCTCTAATGTTTGAATCATCCTTTCGGCTTGCCCATCCATTTGAGGATGGAATGCTATGCTCAACTTTACCTTAGTATCGAGGCCTTTTTTAAATGATCTCCAGAAGTGAGAAGTGAATTGGGTATCACGATATGAAATAATGGATAACGGCACACCATGCAACCTCACTAATTCCCGAATATACAACTTGGCATAGTCTTCGGCACTATAGGAAGTTTTAACCGGTAGGAAGTGAGCTGACTTAGTCATTCTATCAACAATTATCCAAATCGAGTCATGACGCTTCCGGGTATGAGGCAAACCCACTACAAAATCCATATTCACATCTTCCCACTTTCAAGTTGGGATTTTAATGTCTTGGGCTAGGCCACCCGGCCTTTGATGTTCGGCCTTTACTTGTTGGCAATTCATACATTCGAACACAAACCTTGCTATGTCCTTCTTCATGCCACTCCACCAATACAACTCCTTTAAGTCTAGGTATATTTTTGTTGAACCGAGATAAATGGAGTATGTAGAATTATGAGCCTCCATCAAGATCAAACTCCTTAGGCCATCAACATCTGGAACACATATCCGACCTTGGTAGTATAGCACCCCATCTCCCCCTTAGGAAAAGACCTCTATCTTCTTTTTCTTTACCAACTTCTTTAACTCAATAAACTTCGGGTGAAGATCTTGCTTTGATTTAACATCTACCACCAAAGAGGATTCGGACCTATTTTGAACAACCATACCACCATCATTAGTTCCACACAACTTCACCCCTAATCTAGCCAACCGGTGAACATATTTCACCAACTCCCTCTTCCTTTCATCCACATGGGCCACACTCCCCATAGACACTCTACTAAGTGCATCAGAAACCACATTGGCTTTACCCGGATGATAGTGCACACTCATGTCATAGTCCTTAAGGAGTTCTAGCCACCTTCTTTGCCTTAGATTAAGGTCCTTTTGGGTGAACACATATTGAAGACTTTTATGATCAGTAAACACATCCACATGCACCCCATAGAGGTAATGCCTCCAACTCTTTAGAGCAAAAACAACAGCCGCCAATTCAAGGTCATGGGTAGGGTAGTTACGCTCATGCACCTTTAATTGCCTAGAAGCATAGGCTATGACCTTGCCGTTTTGCATTAAGACACAACCTAAACCAATCTTTGAAGCATCACAATAAACTACAAACCCTTCTAATCCTTCTAGGAGAGTCAAAATAGGAGCAGAGGTAAGTCGATCTTTTAAGGTCTGGAAACTCTTCTCACACTAATTTGTCCATATGAATTTGGATTTCTTTTGGGTCAATTTTGTCATAGGAGATGAGATGGAAGAAAAACCTTTGACGAACCTTCTATAGTACCCGGCTAGACCTAAGAAGCTCCTAATGTCTGAAGGAGATAATGGTCTAGGCCAATTTTTGACTGCCTCTATTTTCTTAGGATCAACCTTGATCCCATCACCAGACACTACGTGACCAAGAAATGCCACCTCCTTTAACCAAAATTCACACTTATTAAATTTTGCAAATAATTGCCTATCCCTCAACGTTTGAAGCACAACTCTTAAGTGATTTTTATGTTCTTCCTCATCCCGAGAGTAAATCAAAATATCATCAATGAAGACTACTACAAAGGTATCAAGGTAAGGTTTGAATACCCTATTCATCAAGTCCATGAACACCGTCGGTGCATTTGTCAAACCAAAACTCATCACCACAAACTCAAAGTGACCATACCTTGTTCGAAAGGCCGTTTTGGAAATGTCACACTCTCTCACCCATAGTTGGTGATAGCCGGACCGAAGGTCGATCTTGGAGAAGTGACTTGCCCCTTGCAGTTGATCAAACAAGTCATCTATTCTAGGGAGTGGGTACTTTTTCTTAATGGTCATCTTATTTAATTGCTGGTAGTCTATGCACATTCGAAGCGACCCATCCTTCTTTCTCACAAATAACACGGGAGCACCCCATGGCGAAATACTTGGTCTTATGAACCTCTTCTCTAAGAAGTTCTTTAATTGTTCCTTCAACTCTTTCAATTCTGCTGGGGCCATACGGTAAGGAAAAATAGAGATATGTTGGGTATCGGGGAGGAGATCGATACCAAAGTCAACTTCCCTTTCGGGAGGGACATCGGGAAGGTCATCGGGAAAGACATCAGGGAATTCATTGACTATATGAACCGACTCAAGAGAAGGACTTTTGGAGTTGACATCCCTAACCCTCACAATGTGGTAAATACAACCCTTAGAAATCATTTTGCAGGCCTTAAGATAAGAAATGAACTTACCCTTCACCACCGAATCACGACCCTCCCATTCAATAATAGGCTTATTTGGAAATTGTAACTTGACTCGACGAGTCCTACAATCTATGAAAGCATAAGATGCATGTAACCAATCCATCCCAAGAATGATATCAAAATCTATCATGTCAAGTTCAACAAGATCACAAGGAATAACTTTGTGCAAGATAGACACAAGGCAACCCCTATAGACCTTTCTAGCAATAACTGACTCACCAACGGGGGTAGACACCAAATAGGGCTCTAATAATATTTCAGGTAAAACATCAAATCTATTAGCAATGAATGGAGTAACAAAAGATAAATTTGCACCCGGATCTAATAGTGCATACACATCAAAAGAAAAGACCTTTAACATACCGATAATGACATTAGGTGCATCCTCAACCTCTTGTCTCCCATGCAAGGCATAAAAGCGGTTGGTGCGTTGGACACTTCCTTGGACTTGTTGAACAAGAGCAATTTGGCCTTGAGTCCTACCACCACCATCTCTACAATCCTTAGCATGGTGGCCCAGCTTGCCACACTTAAAGCATGCATTGGATCCAGCTAAGCATTCCCCTTTGTGAGTCTTTCCACACTTCTTACAAGAGGGGAAAGTTTGAGTAGCAACATTCTCTCTTCGAATCATTGGTTTACCATTTTTGTCCTTGTTGAACCTTGGAGGAGAAGTATTGGTGGAACCTTGTCCCACAAATCGTTGCCCACCTTGGCCTTTGCCATTGTTACCATAATCGGACCTTTGAGGGTTAAACCCTCCACTATCCACTCTAGTCTTTTTGAACCCCCTTGATTTCTCTCTAAGCTTCTCTTCTTTAATTTGTTCTGCATAAGTCATTAACCGAGAGATATCCATCTCCTTGACCAACATGGCCGTTTTGCACTTCTTGGACACCAAGCTTGAGACACCGGAAATAAACTTGCTCATCCTAGCTCTTGGGTCGGAGACCATGAAGGGAGCATACTTAGACTACTTAGTGAATTTGAGAGCATACTCCCTCACGCTCATACTCCCTTGATGGAAGTTGATGAACTCTTGGATTTTGGCCTCCCTTAGCTCCAATAGGAAGAAGCGGTCTAGGAAGGCACCTTTGAACTCTTCCCATCCTATCGACCCTATTTCTTCATCCCTCTCAACAACCCATTGTTCATACCACACTCGAGCCACACCTTTGAGTTGATAGGCTACTAGCTCGGCCTTCTCATTTGGTGGCACACCCATGATAGTCACAATCCGATACACCTCATTAATGAACTCCATAGGGTCTTCATCTAGTTTAGAACCATCGAACTCGGGTGGATTCATCCTTTGGAAATCCCAAATCCTAGAGGTTGTATTTTGCATTTGGGGAGGAAGAACACCTAGATTCCCTTGGTTAGCTATGACTTGAGCTAACAAAGTAATAACACTGCGAAACTCGGCATGGGTTACCCTGTCCTCATGATGTTGGGCATTAGGAATCGGAGGAGTTTGGTCCTCAGCGTCCACCCTTGCTCTTCGAGGTGCTCTTCCTCGAGTCATTATCTAGAGAATACAAAATGGGTCGTTAGTTAAAGGAAATCTTATGACACTCTAAGGCACGACATGAATTTGAAAGAAGTGAAAATTTTCCTAAATACCTCATAGTCTCCTATTCATAATTGTGGCGCACTTCACAACTATGTACAAGACCCTATTCGATGCGGTATATTGGACTTTCAAGGACCATTCAAAACCTCATGCTCTGATACTAAGTTTTTCACGACCCAAGCCTAGGGCCTAGATGTGACATGGCGAATGAGGAATCCGAAAGTACCTCAAACAAGCCTCTTAGCATTCTTTTAACCTTTCATAGGTAATGATGATAAATAAACAAGCGGAAATCATAATAGTAAATCTTCAACTTACATATGTCCAACAATATCTCTAATTATTAGATTTAATGGGGCTAAGACAAGTCCCTAGCTCACCCTCAATCATAATAGAAGAAATGCCATAGTAAAATATCTTAACATATCATAAACTAGAAAGATAAAGGAGTATTGTTCCCGGAATATAGGACTCACCAAAAATAGTCTTCAACGAAATCTCAACTAGCCACGTGGAGGAGAACGAGGAGGAGCACTGGTCCCTATATGGTGATATCATGTAGGCAAAAGAGTATGCGTTAGTACTTTGAACTTACTAAGTATGTAATGATGCATGAACATTGAGGAAACATTATAACATTTATGTAATATGGAACATAATGTAATGCATGCATAATAAATTATATAGATATCTTTTAAAATATTCATTTTGTGGGAAAATAACCATAACCGATATTTAAGACCATGCGAGCTATTACACGGAATCCAACATAACCCCCTATGTTGGCCAGGGAGGCTACTTGTCAGGTAGAACTCTCTCAATTTCATTCATTTCTTTAGCTTTAACTTTAAGGGCTTTCATGGATCCATTAGCCTAAGCCTACAAGGGCTCCTATGTTGGCACATAGTTAATGAGACAAGGGGTTGCTACTAGGATTTCCTTACCGAATTCCACCTCAATGCCTCATTCGGTGCTAAGTCAATTCCACGGAATAGTTTAATACTTCAAAATATTCATAGCATATAACTTGAGAATTCAAACATCATATTCGGTGGAATAGTTCATTAAAACATTTGATAATTCAAATATGTAAGAATTGTCCTTATTGCATAAAGAATTCATCATTCATATCATTTCATCATTCTTTTATTTCATAAGACTCCCTTTTTTGATTATAGATATTGCTTTCTTAAACATTTATTTGAAGTCAAAGCTTTCAAGTCAAACTTTATTAAAAACATAGTAAAACTAGGTGGGTTCAAATCACTTCAACTTCCAAATATGTATGTAAATAAATATACATAAATACTTTGAAATCCATTAATTAAATATCATGCTTTAAACAATCCACCATAAATTTCAAGAACCTTTAAATAGATAAATAGAGGAATTACTTGCAAACCATCAATTCATAATATAAAATTATGTCGTACCAAAATAGATCAATAATCATTAGTTTAACCAAGATTCATACTATTAAGTAAAAATAAGAATTACCATAAGAAAATATAACTTGAAATCAAGAGACTTAATTGAAAGAGTTTTTGGACTACATGGGTGGAAGAACCCATGGATAAACACACACATAACTTAGAGTAGAGCTTAAAGAAAATAAATATAATTTATCATATAATCAAAATAATTTAGAAATGAGAGTGGAAGAAATACTCTCATTAAAGTCTTACATACCTGGAATCTGAAGTTTTAGTCGGAACCGAAAGACTTAATGAACACTCTTGAGTCCTAGCTTTTCTCCTCGCCGAAACGTTTTGTGTACTACCCGGAGTATATGAATCACTAGAATAGTATTTCTTCACTACTAAGAACTAAAACTATATTTGAGAAAGTGTAAAGAAGTGTATAGAGAGAAGACTTGCTTGAGAAAGCTTGATGAATAAAATGAGGAAGTAAGGTGAGTATTTATAGGTGGGAAAGAGGGACCTAACAATAAATAAAATAATTATAAAGAAAAAACTGAAAATTTAGTGGAAAATTATGATGCCATGGATGATGTTAATTGGAGGACAATTTATGTCATGAGTAATGTCAAATGTATCTAGATCTTTCCTGGGTAGGTGAAATGAGTTATCTTTGACAGAATACTCCTTTTCGGAGATGCTTTTGAACAAGATAAATTTCTTATTAGGATTTGGTATCTCATAAGAATTGTATATATAGAAGTATAGTTTCATGTCGTTCAAGAATCAACCAATTTGGAGCATCCTACAGTGAGATATGAATTTTCTTCTACAAATACTCTATTTCGTCACAACACACTGTCTTACAATAATTAATTTATTTGACCTACTTAACCTCTAAAACTCAAATTATGGTCTTCACAAAAGTTGTAGATAATGATCTGGTGGTTACTCAAAAATTTGAATCACTCAATTTGGAAAATCCTATAAAAAGTTATGCCCAAAATACAGAAGTTGTATCATTTTTAGGCGATAATTGAAATTTCGTATATAACGTTTTTAGGGGATGTTACATTATCTCCCCTTGGGAACATTCGTCCTCGAATGAGGAAAGGCTTAGCTCGAGTAGAGTGTAATTTAAAACATCGTTTAAAATATATTTTATAATTTTGCAAGCATATGACAAGAAAAATTGAGATGCAAAGATTTCAAGTAGCCGTCCTATCCCAACACTTCCCTTGCTACAACCATAATACAACTAGCCTTCCTATCCCATATACTGTTCGCATCCCCACTACTATCCCAGGCCCCCATATCCTTTAATTTCTCTCCCATCTCTAGGGCACTAGCCGTGGTCAAACTCTCCCATTTGATCCTAGGTCGGTCATCCCCAATCCTTTTCTTCCTCGTCATCTTGATCTCTAAATTCATCACCAAGAGCTTATGTCGGATCGTAAGGTTGACGATCGGAATGACCTTACAGTCTTTGCACAAACCTTTATCATCCTTCCTAAGGAGTAAGAAATCTATCTGAGTCTTAGCCACCGAACTACGGAAGGTTACCAAGTGGTCCTTCTTCTTTGGAAAACTCGAATTGGCTATCACCAACCCAAAAGCTCTTGCGAAATTCAAAAGTAAAACTCCTCCTCCATTTCTATTTTTGATCTTATAAACCAAGTAAATTAGCACTTTTAGTCTGATGTTGACCGTGGCATCTCACCCAATAAGGTTGACATATTATATCAGTTTGAATTTAAACCTAATCTTTTACTTAGTGTAGTTTTTTTATTTGGTTCAACGTGGGAGTGAACCAAAAGTTTAGTATTCCCAACAAGTTAGTTTTGCCGACCTTCACACTTTTGTAACTAGGAAGACCCAGACAATAAACATATATAAACTTAAAATATTGTTGGCACATTCCTTTCATAAAAAATTTAATGAAGAAGAAGAACAATATCACAAATTTAAAGTTAAATGTTCCTAAGTATATAAGAATTGGCAAAACTATATGGTTTGGAAGGGAAAATGGCAGAAAATATAGGTTGTCTAAAGAAAATGGTTCAAACAAAAAAATTATAATCAAAATTACTTTTGATGATGCATGCGAGATTAATTTGCCAAACACACTTTCTTCTGCCTAAAGACAGCAAGAAGATGGTAAGATGTCTTTTTTTTTTTTTTTACCTTGTAGAATTAGAATGCAAAATTGAGCTTAGTGTAGAGTCCCTGTCCAGCACTTTTGGACTTAAGGTGGTTGGCATTAGAATTTTGAAAGATCCTTTCTTTTTTCTCTTTTCCAAGAAACAATCAACATCTTTAAAATAGTAGTGTAGTTCAATTGATGACAATTCACCTAATAATGTCCACGTGTGTTCCTCCATGGACCAAATCATGGAGAGATGTAGTTCCTTTTCTTTTTTCCTTTGTGATCCCCTAAACCATGTGAGTTAATTATCCAACCAGTGGACCACACTATTGTGGATGTGGACACACCAAGCCTACAATACAATACATTTCATTTTTATCGTTTTTTGCCTAATGTTTTATAAGTATTGTTTTAAATTTAATTAATTCAAATATATATTGAGGAGTCATCGGTAAAACACCTTTTATGCAAAATGTGATTTCTTTATGAAAAAAATTATAAAAATATTTTATTTAAAACCTTAATTTACAAGATATGAATATACTTTTTGTTATTTACAAAACTAGATTTTTAATTATAAACATAACAAAAAATTAAATTTTTGATATTTATTTATATAATTTATTTTTTCGTATTTTTTTCCTTTTTTTTTTTGGATTTATGTGCTTATTTTGTAGGATTGATAATTATTTTTTTCCTATACGTTATCTTTTTTAAAATATATTTTTTTCTCTTTTAATTGTAGCCTACCTGTCAATGATCTCTTTTACATTGCTTCTATCTAGATAACAAAGTTTCTCTCTTCCCACTAACATCAATTTTCCGTATCTCTCCTCCTCTTCAGAAAATCTTTTCTAAAAATATTCTCTCTCTCTTACAAGTACCATCGATAGTTTATAGGTGAAAATTGATTTTTTCATAGTTGATTTGTTCAAGTTCATCTAGATTCATTATGGTATAAATTTACCATTTTGAATAAGTTGCCATTACAAAATCATATTGTAACGTTGGTATATAATACCAACAACTAATATAATATATACCTTAAATTATTGAACATATAAGAGAAACCATTATAACATATAATTTTCACCAAAAACATCATTTATAACATAAAGAAAACCAATTTTTTGACTATTTGGAATATGAAAGTAAAACATAATTTTATTTGAAAACGTAGGATTTACAGAACCATTTATAAAATTGATATATATATATAATTCGATATAAGATTATACCATCAAATACCTCATACTAATTCTTACGTAATAATGTTATTAAGATGATTTTATACCATGTGTTACTATAAAAATATAACTCAATATACACCAATAAATATCAAAATGATTGTATAGTATTTTCAACAAATATTCAACCACTTAATATACAAACATATACAAAAAACTATGTAACCAAATTAAAATTGACACAATGTTTTTATCTGGCATTGAATCGACTTTAAGAAGAGAGGAGGTAGAAAGTTTGATTTTGAATACAATATGCTCTTTTTAGGTACATGAAAGAAAAACATTAACTAATGTCTGAGATATTTATAAAAAATTAAATAACTGAAAGGGAGGAATTAAGAGATTATAATTTAATTGGATGTGGAATCCTGAATTTTCCTATTTTAATTTTCCATTTTTATTCTATTTTGTTTTCCCTTTTTTTATTGTATTTTGTGTTTTGTAAAATATTTATTGTTATGTTGGTAAAAAGTAAAACTATTATTATATAATAATTATTTAAGTACTTATTTTGTATAATTATGTTTTCTTGTCTTTTTTTTATGAGATTAAATTTAAATTTTTTAATTAAAAATGACGGGTTACTAATTAATATCACATCATCACAAAACTTTAGTGCTACAAACACATCTGGTGGACCAAATAGACAGAGCAAAGCTGATTATAGCATCTTGATGTACACGTTGTCCTTAATAGGCGCGCGGTTTGTTTTTATTTCTCACATGTATTTCCCCCTTCATCCTTCATCCTTAAACATATCTGCTGGAAATTCACAATATGTTAGGTTGAAAAGAAACAAATATTTGTCTCTAGGTACTCACCGCCTATATACTTACTAATCATGTAACTCAGACGAAAGATAGGAAGATGAATTAGAGCAGAAAGTTAATAGATAATGATATTAATGCTATATAGTTTTCATTAAGTAGTATTTAATTTTTTTTTTCTCTTGCCTTTATTTTATTGTCAGTTATTTTTTTTGCTTCGAATATCATATTATTTGTTGGTACTATATTTGGTATTCTCTATTGTATTCTCTTTTCCTTCTTATTTTGTTATGCTTTGTTTTAATCGATGATATATCAAAATTAATCTCTCTATCCTCATAAAATAATAAAAATAAAGTTGTTACACATGCATCATATTTTTCGACCTCATATATATAAAATATTACAGGGTATGTTTAATTTTTGTTGTTGTACTCCTCTCCCATAATTTTCACACTCAAAAAGATAATAAAAGAAATATTAAGGGTAAAAGAAAGAAAACAATGTGTGTCCAGAATCGAGATAATTAGTCTTGGCTGTAGCCCTTAAATTATGAACCATGTGAGGGCATGCATATATTCAGTCTTCATTTTTTTTTTGGGGGGGGGGGGGGGGGGGGGAAGAAACTTTAAAAAAAATGTAGGTTGTTTTCCAGCTTTTGTTAAGGCTGAAATGAGGTAAATAGATAAACATTATTCTGTTGTTCAATATTCTTCCAAAACCTCATCATCAAGGAACCTTTTGTCAGAGGTATCATATGTACTAGTCATCACCGTAGATTGTTGGGATCAAAAGATGCAACCTATGTGTTCCTACTTTTCCGGTACCTCTTCCATTCGTTAGACGATTTTAGTTATTAATTTCTTCACGTACGGTGTAAAATAAAGGACTCTATAATTCTGTCATATATACTAGTACTAGATATGGATAAAATTTGGAGAGCAAATAATAAAAAAATATTATATGATTTTCAGATATTTTGAATTATTAATTATTGTGATTTATAATATATTTTACATAATTTTAAATAATATATGTTAGATTTTTTTAATATGATTTTTTAATATTTTGAGTTATTAATTATTGTGATGTATAGTACTTTTTCAGGTAATAAATATTACTTCCTCGTTTCTATCTATGAGAAACTAATAGAATTTCGAGAATCAATTTAATTTTTTAAAATGCCTTTTAAATAATTTAAGATAAAATAAATTAGGAAGAATGACTTAAAAATAATATATGTCATTATTTTGAAATCATGAATAAAACACATAAGAGGTTGAGAAATGATCCAGCAAACTAATCAATAAATAGGGCTGCATATGGAGTTGAACCCAGGACCTCCTTCTTAAGTTAGGGACAAAAAATAAGGCTACAGAGAGGATTGAATTGAACTCAAGACTTCTTATTAGTGTTAAACTCAGAATTTTGTTTAAATGGGTTCAATTTACAAAAAGTCATATTAGTAATCGATATATTTAAGATATTATTTTAAGATGATGTTCAATTTAAATGGGAATAAATAATAACACAAAACAATATAAATTCCTAACAAAAATATATCTATTTTTTAACTACTAATAAGATTTAAAATTTCCGGATAACTTTAATTTGAAAATGTTAATACATCACAATAAAAATGTACTAATTTTGAAAAACACAAATAAAACAAGAAAATAATTTAGTAAATAATAAATAAATAAAAATATACTAACCTAACCTTCGTGTATACCGAGAAAGAAGAAAAAAATTACATAACTTTGTTGATTACAAAAGAATTTGAACCAAGTATAGTACAACGCACTATTTAAAAGCTATAAATATAAATATATAACCTAAGTTATTATTAACAATTTCGAATAACAAACTTAAAAGGAAAACTGAACTTACAATTTAGAATAAAAAGGGCAGCCCGGTGCACTAAAGCTCCCGCTATGCGCAGGGTCCGGGGAAGGGCCCGACCACAATTTAGAATGCTACTACTAATTAATGCATGGACCCACTCATTAATGATTTTAAAACCTAAAAAGTTTAAAAGTTTGCTTATACTGAAATTCGATCTTGAGTGTCAAAACAAATAAATATAACAAAACCACTGAACTACGCATCTTCACCGTATTAAGTGGATTCATTTTATTTACATATATCATTTCATAATGAATTTATACCTTACACATAAAATGAAGCTTCTAAGCCAAAAAGCGACTTTCTTTAGACAAAACAACAAAAAAAAGACAAAATATGAATGATGATACAAACAGTTGAAGTTGCTAAACCGGTTTCGTATATAAGGAAAATGCGGTGAAGTATGTACGTACCACTTCTTCTTTTTCTGAAAAGTCAGTTGTGATCAATATGAGTTGTGTGTAATAGTAAAATTATTTTATCCTTAATTAGAAGTCTTGAATTTAAATCCTAGATATGAATTTTTTTTTGTTGGGAGTGTCACCCCTAAATGGACCCTGCAGTGTGCAATTTGAATTTAGTTGGGCTCCATGGATTCTGAATAACAGATGAAAAACTAAAAAAAAAAATAAAAAAAAAATCAATTGTTTATGCATTTCAAGATTTTTCATACATATGAAGATTTTTGTCTATAATATAAACACTCCAGGAAATCATTCTTGATTTTTTGAAAGATGGTGCAACAATTAGCTAGCTTGAAAGTATGAATTGAAATTGTATATGAATTTTTATTAGTAAATTTTTTAGGAATACATAATATAAGGAATTCATTACATTCTATTCATACTCTTTTCTAATTTACTAAAATTCCTTCAGTTTGATGGAATCTGGATAAATCTCAAAACGTTTTGATATATCACATCCCGGTTTCGTATACATCCCTCAACATCGCGTCTCGATTTCAGATACACCACTCAATGTCTCGATAGATCACGTAAAATGATATATCCGATCGATATATCACGTAAAGTGATGTATCTATATAAGCAATACATCACGCAAAGTGATGTATCCGAGAATATGAGAGAGTAGAGATTTTTGTAATTTTTTCAAATGGTAGAAAATTTTAAAGAATATGGTAAAATAAGTTGTGTATTTAAGTAATTATTTTCTTTTTATTAAGTGTAGAGGGCTTTAACTAGCCAACTTAAAAGAAGAATAAAAGTTAAATGGGCTAGTTTCAATTATAAACAATAAAATAATTAGTTTTTAATAAATATAGCATATTTTTATTTACATAAAAATAAAAAAAATAGTCAAATGTCATAAAAAGTATATATTGGCTATACAATATAGCCTGACAAAAGTCATAGAAAGTATACACTGAATATACAATATAGCTTATAGATACACGAGCCATACATTGAGATGTATGACATACTCTTCTGAATATAAGGAGGAAGCAGTAGCAACAAAAGAAGAAGGTGAAGAAGACTAATAAGGAGGAAGCAGTAGAAACAAAAGAAGAAGGCGAAGAAGAAAGAAGAAGATGACCATTTCTTTGGAAAAAAATAGGTCAAATGTCCAGTTTAAGTAAATTTTATAAATATAGTAAAACCTCACTAAATTATTATAGGTGGGACCATGAAATATCATCATTTTGTAGATGTATTATTTAATCGATAAATTAATATTTATTAATTTAAAAAGTATTTTGAAGTTCACTAAAGGTTAATTTTGATATATAAGAAATGAAGATGAAATTAGAATTCATAAGAAAAAATGTCATTTTTAATGAACCCACTTGTGAAAACGTCATTCATGATCGTGAAGTCATGATTAATGATCTCGGTTATCGCAATAAAATAGACATCAATAACTTGTTGGATTATCCGAGTGAAAATGATACATGTTCAGAGGTCCAAAACTTAGAAGAAATTGTGGATACCATTGAAAAAAATAATGTTGATGGTGAAGTTGAAGATGGTACAATACCTTTGGAACTAGTTATGCGTAAGGAAGTACTTACCATATCTAGAACTCTTCACAATTTTATGGTACAGTTCAAAAAGACAACGTTGAAACTTTTGGATATAATAAGAAAATTTAAAGTTGAACTTCAACTAGATTTATAATATTATAAAGTGTAATATCTATATATATATATACATGGTTATACTTTTAAATAATTATTAATTTATAATATTAATGGGACAATATATTTATATAGGAGTCTTCTAAAAATATATTATCTTATTATCTTATCGAAATGAATGATTTTTTCTATTACCCCAAGTCCGGACCGAAGGAAAATATTATCTTAGAGAGATTATTAATTTACCAATTATTAATTTAGTGAGGTTTTATTGTAGAGTTAAAAAAATGATAAGTAAAGCTTATGGGTTGATATTTTATATAATTGGCCCAATTTAAAACTCTCCCCACTCGTGGGATTCCATTGGGTTGTTGTTGTTGTTATTGTTTGCCCAATTTAAAACTTTAATATCTCAATTAGACTTACCTTAACTAAATTCAAATAGGAAAAATTACCCTATATGTATTTAAGATCCTATATTATATCATATAAATCTACTAATTAGGAATTACTAATATAACAACTTAATTACGAGTGATAACAAATCTAAATTAGTTTATTTAATTTAAAATTTAATTTATTTTTTAGTTTCGTATTTATTATTGGGTAGAGAAAAACAAAAGATATATTTTTTATGGCAGTTACCAAGGTAAATCTTTTACTACATACAATCTAGGGATTTGATTATATTCACACACATCTTCCCCAAAGCAAAGAATCAGTCAGCATCTCTCCAAACCTTTATTTCACGTTATTCTCTACATAGTTTTCTAAAAAAAAAGAACTCATATATATCTTCAACCTCTCTCCATAGAATTCTTCTAAATATTATCGAGAGTAAATCATGTTTCATCTGACATTCAATCACATTTCATCTATAGTTCTCTTCTCTTTCAATTCAATTTCTATGTTTTTTGTATTATGTTATTTGATCTTGAAATTATGCCTAAAAAATCTGTTAAATCTGACAAGATTCTAGATAAATTAATGTGAAGATTTGATAGAAAGATAATTCTTTGGTATAAAAAGTCAAGATAGTATCTTTGTAGGTGAAAGTTTGGTAAATCATAAAATGGTTTCACAAGTTAAACCTTGACATTTTTGACATATAGTGATGTCATGAATGACATCAAGAACAAGAATTCATTCCTATAAATAGGTAGCTCTTGATTTATTTGAAACACACATCTCACTTGCCTTCTCATATTCTTAGGCATTTTTAAAATACATTAGAAAGTAGAAATTTGAGAGAGTGATTCTCTTAGATGTATTTGGGATCTCTCCCCTTTTTTTATTAATATAAATGCAATTGTTATCTAGTGGATGTAGGATCATTCTGATCCGAACTACGTTAAATATTATTTTTTTTCCTTGTTCTTTATATTTTTATGTTTCTGCCAACAATTGGTATCAGAGCCAAGATTCTGTCTAAGTATGCTTTGTGGTTACAACATAGTCTGAACTTCTACATCATAAAAGAATTAGTTTAGTTTCTTGTATTTCCAAATACTTTGTAGTAGAAGAGGAAGAACTTATAAAAAATGAGTTCCATGAAGTTTGAAATTGATAGATTTAGTGGACGCAACAACTTTAATATCTAAAAAATTCAAATGATGGCGTTACTGTGGAGGGAAGGTTCAATCCATGCTATTGACGAAAAGTATTCTGATATCACATCAGTTCCCAACAAGGCAAAGATTGAAAGAGATGCATTGAGTGTAATCCAACTGTCCTTTTCACTTAACGTGCTTTGTGAAGTGAGTAAAAGTAACGAGGAGACGGCCAAACAGTTATGGAAAAGGGTGGAAGTGCTTTACCAGAACCAGTCGGTGACAACAAGGATGTTGTTATAATGGTGTCTTCACACATTTAAGATGGAGTCAGGTAATTTATTGCAAGACCATCTAGATGCATTTTCAATAAACTTGTGATGAACTTACAGACTGCCAAAACATTGACTTTAAAATATCATGATATTGAAAATTCAATAATGTATAGAAAAGAGCCTATCACTATTGAGCAAGTGCGGGCATCACTTAACTCTTGTGATGTGTAGAGGTATTTTGAAGGAGAGAAAAATGAGGAAGCTAGTGGTCTCTTTGTGAGAGGCCATACTAGCCAACAGGGAAGGAAAAAATCAAAGCACGGATCAAAGTCTCATGTGAACAAGAAGAATGTGGAGTGTTGGGGATGTCACAGAAAGGTACACTTTGAACAAGATTGTCCTATGTCAAAGTCCAAACAAATGGCTAGTGCATCTATTGTTGAGCAAGTACATAATTCTGATGAAGAATATGTACTAACAATATCATGCAATAGTGGAGCCTATGACAACAAATGTGTGTTAGACTCTGGTAGTACTCTGCATATGACATTCCGAAGAGATTGGTTCAGCAGCTATGAGACAAGTGGAGAAACTATAGAATGGGCAATAATGCAACTTATGAAATAGTTGGCATCGGTTCAATTCAGGTTCGCTACCATGATGGAATAGTGAGGACTATTACAGAAGTCATTCATGTTCCTAATTTGAAAAAAATTAATTTTCTTGTGTACTCTGGATAAATTAGGCTATAAGTACATGAGCGAGTGAGGTAAAATGAAGGTGGCTAAAGGTTCTTTAGTCATGCTGAAGGACAAGCTGGAGGATGGCCTCTACACACTATCAGGAAACACCATTATTGGCTCTGTTAATACATCTACAGTATAATTATCTAATGATGAGAAGGAAAGATTATGGCACATGAGACTGGGCCATATAAGCGCACAAGGACCAAAGATGTTGAGAAAATGCAACCTTTTGAATAGTGAGAAGATCAGCACACTTGAATTTTATGAGCATTGTATCCTAGGGAAGCAGAAGAAGGTCAGTTTCAGCATTGAAAAGCACAAAATGAGAGGGATGCTAGAATACATCCATTTAGATTTATGGGTACCTCTAAGCTTTCATCGAAGGGAGGAAAGAGGTATCTTCTAACATTCATTGATGATGTTTCACGAAAGGTTTGGGTGAGTTTCTTAAAGGCAAAAGGTGATGCTTTTGAAGAATTTAAAGAATAAAGGCTTGTTGTATGCTCTTACAAGCCAAAATGTTCAAAGTCTTTTGGGCTGAAGCAGTTCACACTACTTCTTATATTATCCATCAATCTCCGGCATCAACGATTGACTTTAAGACTCCAAATGAGTATGGTCAAGTGAACCCTCTAACTATTCACACTTTCGAATATAAAGGAAAGCTTGAACCAAGGGCTAAGATGACCATATTCATAGGGTATGTAGATGGAGTAAAAGTGTACAAGCTTTGGTGTTTGTCTTTACTCAAATTTGTAGTTAGTAGAGATATTACCTTTGATGAATCCTATACACTTGATCCTCAAAATGTATCTGTGGAGTTGTTAAGAAATAAGAACAATGAGCAAATGGAGCTACCGATGGAGCCTACCAAGGAAAAAGGATCATGAGACTCAAGTTGATAAGTCAAAAGATGCAGATCCTGAATAACTTGGTTCCAATGAACCATACACAATTGTGAAGGAAGGGACAAAAGGAAGATACAAAAATCAGAATGTCTTATAGAGCCTGCAAATCTGATTGCCTATGCATTCATAGATGAAGAAGAAGAGATTAAAGATCTCAGTCCTCTTCGTATGTTGAAGCATCTTCTTGTAAGGATACTGGATAATGGTGGTTAGCCATGATGGAAGATATGTAGTCTCTTTCCAAAAAAGAGACATGGGTCTTAGTTGAAAGGCCAAGGGGAAGAGGATAGGTGGATGCAAAATGGGTCTACAAAAAGAAATAAGGTATTCCAGAACTGGGAGATGCTAGGTTCAAGGAGAGATTGGTTGCAAAGGGTTTCAGTCAAAAGAAGGGAATTGACTATAATGACATCTTCTCTCTAGTCGTGAAACATAGCTCAATTCGCTTTCTACTAGCATTGGTTGCACAATTTATTTTGAGCTTCAACAACTTGATGTCAAAATTGCTTTTTTTACATGGTGATATAGAAAAGACAATCTATATGGATCAGCCTAAAGATTTCCTAGCTGAGGAAAAATAAGATCATGTATGCCAACTGAAGAAGTCTTTGTATGGTTTGAAGCAATCCCTTAGATAGTGGTACAAGAGATTTGATGCATTCATGACTATACATGAATTCTCGAGGAGTGCATTTGATAGCTATATGTATCACAAGAAGATGTTTAGTAACTCTATGATTTATTTATTATTGTATGTTGATTATATGTTTATTGCTTCTAACAATATCACAAAGATAAATTTTTTGAAGAAACTATTAAGCAAAGAATTTGACATAAAGGATATGGGAGCTGCAAAGAAATTTTTTGGAATGGAGATTTCAAGAGAAGATGGTGTTGTACATCTTTCTCAAAAGAGGTACATCGTAAAGGTTCTCAAGAGATTTAATATACATATGAGCAAGCTGTAAGTACATCATTAACTTCTCATTTTAAGCTTTCAGAGTTACAAATGCTTTAGTGTGAATATGAGGTGACCATATGTCAAAAGTTCCTTATCCTAGCGTAGTTAGTAGCATATATATGCTATGGTGTGCACACATCTAGATATTGCTCAATCTATAAATGTGGTAAGCTGATACATGGCCAATCTAGGAAAAAGGCATTGGGAAGATGTCAAATGGATATTGAGATATCTCTAAGGAGCTTCTAACGTTGGCCTAACCTTTCAAAAAAGTAAAGGTATTTCAGTTCTCGGTTATGTGGATTCTGACTATACATGGGATCTTGATAGAAGCAGGTCCACAACTGGATACATCTTTATTCTCGGTTGTAGTGCCGTTAGTTGGAAATCGATTTTACAGTCAATTGTCGCTTTGTCTACAACAGAGGCAGAATATATGGCAGCAACAGAGCCAATAAAATAAGCTATCTGGTTGAAAGGTTTGGTGGCAGAATTGAGCTGGTTTAGGTGGAATCAACTCTAAGATGTGATAGTCAAAGTGCTATTTATTTGATTAAAAATCAAAGATTTCATGAGCGCATCAAACACATTGATGTCAGATTCCATTTTATGTCATTGAAGAGGGAGCTATCAAGGCCGACAAGGTTATCACAAATGATAATGCTGCAGACATATTGACCAAGATAGTCTTGCTTGCTAAGTTTGCACACTGCAAGGGCTTGGCGGGAGTATGCATCAACTGATGCAACTCTAGGAGAACAACTGCTAGGTAGAGCTAGTATGTTCAACAAAAGTTTGATTCTTCTTGTTTCTTACAATGGGATTTTCTAGTAATCTTAGAAGTTTTGGCTGGAGTTGTGCATATGCATGCTCGGAACGCAAACAAAGGTGGAGAATCTTGCCAAGGTAGAGATTTGTTAAATTTGATAAGATTCTAAATGAATTAATGTGAAGATTTGATAAGTAGATAATTCTTGGGAACAAAAAGTCAAGGTAGTAACTTTGTAGATGAAAGTTTGGTAAACTATAAAATGGTTTCACAAGTTAAATTTTGACATTTTTGACATTTAGTGATGTCATGGATGACATCAAGAATAGGAATTCATTCCTATAAAAAAAGTAGCTCTTTATTCATTTGAAATACACCTTTCACTTGCCTTCTCATATTCTTAGGCATTTTTAAAATATATTAGAAGAGTAGAGAATTGAGAGAGCGATTCTTTTAGATGTATTTGGGATCTCTTCCCTTTTTTGTTAATATAAAGACAGTTGTTCTCTGGTGGACGTGGGATCATTCTAATCTGAACTACATTAAATATTATTGTTCTTTCTTGTTCTTTATATTTTCATATTTCCGCTAACAAAATCAAATGAATTTATTCTATTTGATGTGAACAATTGTATCATAGATTTGTAAATCAAGAAAATGGATTGATTCCACACTATAATTCACACTGGAAGGTCATGACAAGATGAGGTACATTTGAAAATTTTAATATATGTCACGATCCAAAAATTGAGGTAATGATGTAACACATCCCAAATACCAATATGATGTGTAAGTCGGACAACAAATCACATACCAGACTCCTAAAAGGAGAAGTTAGACCATAAAAGAAAAGAAGAAAAGTTATGAAAAATATCCCTAAACCTGGTGTCATAAGTATAAAGAACATCTAATATAACTGTCAAATATGAAATAAATTATAAGTCTTTGAACAATAATAAAGAATGAAAGTAAAAGATGGAAATAATGGCAATCCAGAAACCCAGAATCTCACCACTAATTCGATACAACACTATATCCGCTAGAGGAAATCATCTGCCATGTGGGATATCTTGACTAGGATCTGCATCAAAAGTGATAAAGAAGTAGGGGTGAGTATAATCCGTATGTACTCAGTAGGTTTGACAAAGTATAAGAAATTAATCAAACTTACGAAATAAAATAAGGAACGCTTTCACCTGTATACAAAAAAGTTTCACTCCGGCATCGGTTCCATCAATTTATATAGAATGACGTGACTAAAGTAAATATATAGGGATAATTCAATATCACCTATGATCAGATAAGTTAAATAATTAAAAGATCAATGCAATGAGATAATGCAATAATGTGGTGGTACGATGAAATCAAGGCTGTCGCACAATCTGTCATTTACACCTATTGAGCTAAGGCTTCCAAAAAAGGACTCATAAGGGACTCACAGTCCATATACCAAATCACAATCTCAATATCTTATCAACTTTCCACCTAGCTCGTGGTCAATGATGTAAAAAAGTATTACATTTTCTTTTTAAAAAAGAATTTCCACATTTCTCAACTTTTCAAGATCAATGATATGATGAATGAGGATAAATGCATCACAATACATACGTCATGGAGGCAATATTCAACTCAACATGTAATATAAGGTTCAAAGTTCTCAAAACTCAATCTACACATGATATACACTCTCAAATAGATAGTAATGGGAAGAAAATAAATTGAAATAAGTGTTCACCCCTTTTGAAAGTATTTCATTACTCAAGTGTGATAAAAAACTCCAACTCAACCCCTCAAGCGGGCAGTACAAGTCAAATAGTGTTACACGCTTCTCTCACAGGCAAATCATGAATCATGAGCTTTCAAAGCTAATAGGATGGCAAATAAGGTCCCTAGATAGGCTATGTGATACCCCGTGTTATCCTAGACTAAAAATAAGCTCAAGACCACAAGATAAATTGAGGAAAGTAGACTATGCCAGTTGCTACGACTCATAGAGGATTCTACGGATCATAATATGGACTCATAGGGTTGGTACTAGAGAGAAAAATTTGATTAAATCTAAGAGTGACCTGAAGGGTAAGTTGACGACCCATAAGGATTTTGACGACTCATAGAAATGAGTCATCATGATAATTTCTGTGGTCCTACATACCACAAGTCTCAGAATCCACTTTAGGACTCAATAGGATAAGTCGTAAAGGGAATGACGACTTGTGAGCATGAGTTGTAGAAGGAACTTCAGAGACTCAGAGATAGAGGGTTTTAGAGACCTGCAGGATGAGTGGGTTTATATGACCGATAAAAGTTTCTATAAGTCGTAGAACTGGCCCGTAGATGGCCATAGTCAATTTTTACAAAAGACATTCTTATCCTTTTCCACCCTTGTCAAGTTAAAACCTCGACGTTTTATGAATATTTTGCGTCCCTTATCAGTATTCTAAATGCCAAAATCTCTCATTAACACTTAGATTATTTGAGAGAAAGAATTGGAGAAGAGAAGAAGGGCTAGGGTTCAAGCTCTTCAAGTAAGGTTTTCAAATTCTCAATTGTTTTTCGAGTCCAGGTATGTAAGGCTGAACTAAAATATTAATTTTTTTTATTCCATGTGTCCATGATTGTGATATATTGATTGTGAATGGGTTGAGTCCCAATGATTAAGTTTCCTGAGAATTTATTTCTTATATTTAACATGTCTTACCGATTATTGAGAAGTTGATGCTTTTCTATGAACTAGTTTGTTGAACAACTGAATTAAACTACTTGTTTTATAAACCCTAATATCGTATTGTTGGATATTGAATCTATACGTTTAATGATTGAGTCTAGAGCTTTGAATTGCAAGTGCATGTTTGTGAATGAGATGTGAGCATGATGATAGTGTTTATGAATTTGATAGTCTTTTATATTTTCATAATTGAACCATGTGAACGGTCTCAACTGAATGTTTGTTATAAATAATTGTCCAAACTTATCTTAAATAAATGATTGGGAAATTGATTAGTTGAAAGACTTGATTTGATAGAACTGATGAATTGATAAGAGTCCAATTGAGACTTATTGATTTGATTTGATTGGAATGATTGTCTTATGAGATTTGAGTCTTGGGAGGAGTATCATAAATCGAATTAGGAAAGAGAAAGTGATAACTTGAACCCAATAATGACGTCGCCAATCATATGAGATGATTGAACCATTAAGTCGGATGTTTCTTAAAATATTATCCTGACATGATAAGGCTTAATTGGTTTTAGATCTATGATTGGTTGATTCATTCTTATCTTGGAAAGGTATCTAACAAACATGGCAATAACGTTGGCTTGTTTTACTATCTTTGGCATAGAGAAACTCCCATATAGGTCTTGATAGTACTCTGATTAGATTGGATTATATATGATTGGTCTCTATCTAAATCTTACTCTTATTTTAGACTTATGACATCCAGATTGAGTTACTTGAGTTGGTGTTATTCTACCTTATACATATTTATTCTTCTATTTTACATACTCATATATTTCATATACTGACGTCCATTTAGGGCCTGTATCATTTTATGATGCAGATTCAGGTACTAGAGATCATCAATAGGTGCATCGTTAAGGATCTATTTATATTCAGCTGATTGGTGAGTCCTCCCTGCTTTTGGAGGATACCACATTTATATTTCTAGCTTTTGAGTTTAGTGTTCTTCATTTGATTTGAGGTATCTATGAATCTGTCATTGGCACTACTTAGATAGTTGATAGAGACTTCATAGACTAGATTATTGATGTTGGCGATTGGTTTTATCTTTTTGCTAGTCTCATTGATATTAATCTTGTTGATTCGATTTATTTGAAAGATCATTGGCTTCTAGACTTACCTTATGAGTAGACTTCTTAATGACTTAAGGTTTCCACTGGTAGAATGTTGATGAATGAATGTGTGATGGAATCAAGTGGTTTGCTTAAGGACTTGCAATGGTCTTTGAGTGCCGGCTACGCCTAGGTTACCCTCTCAGAGCATGATAAACTTGGTATCAGAGCACTATGTTCAAGAGTCCTAGGGTATCTATGAAGCTGTGTCTAGGAAATTAGGATTTTTTTTACTTCTTTCATATTCTGAGTTCGCACGATAGAGTCTATCTCTATAAACGTTCCTTCCTAATTGGTGCATTACATGCTTTCAGATAATGCCTACGATATGCACCGCCAGTTAGAGGAACGCCGCCAATATTGAAATCCCACAGACTGAGATACACCTACCATCTGGGATGAGGACTATGGGCCGGCCTAAAGTTCTACAAAGGCACCCTAAGAGCCTACTACTCAGCCAGCTTGCCCTAAGAGCCTACTACTCAGCCAACTCTTTCTTCAGAAGCTGAATTCAGAGGTGCTATCACCATCCTCACCCAACTGATAGTTGGCTAAAAGGGGAAACATAGTTCACCAACTCCCATCTTTAGCTCTTAAGAGCCATCAACTTTGGTGAGTGTAAGACCCCGTAAGTCAAAAAGTCAGAATCAAGGAGAAAACTCTCAAAATGTTTAACTGACCCATGTGAACGAGTTACTCTATGGCTTGTAGAGCTATCTACGTCTCATAAAGTTGAGTTGTAGAGTGACCCCTCGAGCAAAGTGAGATGTTTCCCTCAGAAAAAGTTCTAACACCCAAAAAGATGAGTCATCGTCATTTTAATAGGTTGTAGGTACCTCTCGTAAACCAGACCTCAAAGGCCTTGTTCAAAGATCCCTTAAGGCCAAGTCTACGGCTTGTTAGGATGGGTTGTAGAAGTTGTTGCGGGTCGTAATAAGGACTCGTGACAAAATTTCAGAGACCCTCCAATTTGCAGGTTTTTGGCATCTGCAGGACGAGCCCAAAGAACGATGCATTTTCTTTATGACGGGTCATAAATTGGAGTCATTCCAAAACTTTAGAGACTCAATTTTTGGTACATTTCTTAGACCTGCATGATGAGTCATTTAGATGACTCATCATCCCTTTAACAACCCATAGAAATGGATCCATCCGGCAAAATATCCAGATTTATTGAAGGGCAATTGTATTTTTTCCGAAGTTCAGTTCAATAAACCTAGAGACTCTTATGGCCAAGTTCAAAATCTATAAATATTTAATTCTTCAAATTCCCCTCCTAGTCAATTCATTCTCTTAGAATTTTCTACTCTAAGAATAAAGTCTCTCAAGATTTCTTCTTCAAGCATAAGCTAGGGTTTCTAGATTTCTACAAGGTTTCTTCTTCAATTCTTAGTGAATTCTATCAAGGTATGTGGTATTGGTTCCTGGGACTTTTTCATCCATGAAGTCCCAAAGATTCCTCAAGTTTTCATACAATTTTCAATTCATTATAAACCCTAATTTTGATGTATTGCATTGGGATGGTTTGATTTAATTTTTAAATATTATCACTGATCTTTATATGCATGTTTTCAAATAAATTACATGATTTCAAGTTGAATTATAGATGCCGATGAATAAAGCTATATTTTCAAGCTATGATTATGAAGTTAAGATAAGTTTATGAGTTGGTCATGAGTTAAATGATTTTCAATGAAAGTTTTATATGAGTTAAAGTTGAGATTCATGATTCTAAAGTTAAAGTTATGATGATGATTAGAGTTAAGATAAAAATATATTTAAAGATGGTGATAAGGACAATTCTCACCTAAGTTATGGATTCTTATGAATCACCAAGTAGATGAGCTATTCCTAATATGATATAAAGATGGATTGATAGATAGTTACTATCTTTTCCTACTATGTTATGATCATGTTTATGAGTTTTTGTTTGGATATTGACTAAGTATCGAGGGCTTCTAGGTGGGGTTCAGTTCGGTAACACAGTTAGTTATCCAAGAGAATCCTAGTAGCAGCCTAAACTCCCAAACTACGTGTCATGACCTAAGCCTAGGACCTACATGTGACACATCGAATGAGAAACCCTAAAGTACCTCAAACAAGCCTCTTAGCATTCATTTAGACTTTCATAGGTAATGATAAAAAAAATAAGTGGAAACCATGATAGTAAATCTTCAACTTACATATGTCCAACAATACCTCTAACTTTTAGATTTAAAGGGGCTAAGACAAGTCCCTAGCTCATCCTCAATCATAATAGAAAGTAATGCTATAGTAAGTGTCTAAAGGTCTCAACTTATCATAAGCTAGAAAGATAAATGAGTATTATTCTCAGAAAATGGAAACTCACAAAAAGTAGCCTTCAATGAAATCTCAACTAGCCACGTGGAAGAGAATGAGGAGGAGCATTGATCCCTACATGGTGATATCATGTAGGTAAAAGAGTATGTGTTAGTACTTTGAGTGTACTAAATATGCAAGCATGCAATACAATGTAAAATATTTAGGACATTTATAAGGTAAAGTACATTAATAAGTGCATGCATGAGTAATCAAGTAGATATCATTTAAATCATGCATATGTGGATATATACATGCATGAGTAATCATGTAAATAACATTTGAAACGTTCATTTGTGGGGAGTTGACTATAATCGACATTAAGACCATGTGAGCTATTATATGAAATCCAACATAACTCCCTGCGTTGGCCGGGGAGACTACTTACTGGGTAGAACTCCGTCAACTTCATTCATTTTTCTAACTTTAACTTTATGGGCTATTTGTGGATCTATTAGCCTAAACCTAGAAGGGCTCTTATGTTGATACATAGTTAATGAGACAAAGGGTTGCTACTAGGATTCCCTTACCGAATCCCACCTCAATGACCCATCCGGTTCTAAGTCAATCTCACAGAATAGTTTAATACTTCAAATTAGTCATAGCATATAGATTGAGAATTCAAAATATCATATCCAGTAGAATAGCTTATTAAAACCTTTGGTAATTCAAATATGCAAGAATTGTTCGTATTGCATAAAGAATCCATCATTCATAGTATTTCATCATTCTTTTATTTTCATAAGACTCCCTTTTGATCATAGACATTACTTTCATAAATATTTGTTTTTGAGTCAAAACTTTCAAGTCAAACTTAATTGAAAATATAGTAAAACTAGGTGGGTTTAAATCACTTCAACTTTCAAATATGTATGTAAATGAAATTATGCATAAATACTTTGAAATCTATTAATTAAAAATCATGCTTTAAATAACCCACCATGAATTTCAAGAACCTTTAAAGAGATAAATAGAGAAAATACTTTCAAACAATCAATTTATACATATAAAATTATTTTGCATCAAAATAGACCAATAATCATTAGTTTAACTATTATTCATGCTGTTATGTAGAAATAAAAATTACCCATAAGAAAATCTTATTTGAAATCAAAAAATTTAGTTGAAAGAGTTTTGGACTCCATGGGTGGAAAAACCCATGGATAAACACTCACATACCTTAAAGTAAAGCTTAAAGAAAATAAACATAATTTATCGTATAATAAAAATACTTTGGTCATGAGAGTGGAAGGAGTACTCTCATTGAAGCCTTACATACCTGAAATCTGAAGCTTTACTAAGAATTGAAGGACTTAATGAACACTCTTTAATCCTAGCCTTTTCTCCTTGCTGGAGCATTTTGTGTACTATCAGAGTATATGAATTATCAGAATAATATTTATACACTACTAAGAACTAAAAATATATTTTTAAAAAGAGTAAAAAAATGTATACAGAGAAGAGTTGCTTGCGAAAACTTGATGAACAAAATGATGAAATAAGGTGGATATTTATAAGTGTGAAGAAGGGACCTAACAATAATTAAAATAATTATAAAGAAAAATCTGAAAATTTAATGGAAAATTGTGATGTCATGAATGATATCAAATGGAGGACTATTGATGTCATGGGTGATGTCAAATGTATCTAGATCTTCTATGGTTGGTGAGATGAATCTTCTTTTTAAGGAATATCCTTTTTTGGAGCTACGTTTGAATAAGATAACTTTCTAATTAGGATTAGGTGTCTTCATATGAATTGTATTTCTAGAAGTCTGCTTTTATGTCATTCAAGAATCAACTATTTTGAAGTATTCTACAATGAAATATGATTTTTCTTTAACAAACACTTCATTTTATCACATCACCAGGTCTTGCAAAGATTAATTTATTTGACCTACTTAGCCTCTGAATCTTAAGATATGATCAACAATAGTTTTAGGTAATGATGTTGGATTTATTCAGAAATTTGAATCATCTAATTTAGACCATCCTATGAAAAGTTATTCCCAAAATAAAGAAGCTGTATCATTTTCATCGAGAATTGGAATATCATATACAACATTTTTAGTGGGTGTTACACTACGTTGCCCATATTGGTTGCCTTCATGGCCTAACTAGTGGATCCACAAATAGCATAGCTGAGTTGAGTTACTTTTGGAGTATGCCCTGGCAAGATAGTCTCTCTTGTTTCGATGCAGGATTCATCGACTTGTCTCAGTGCAGGAGTCATTAGATTCAATATAATAGCTCGCATGATCTTAGTTGTTGTTTAATGGTCTTATCCCACACAAGTTAAAGTTAAAGCTATGAGATGTCAAGTTATGAGTTTATGAGAGAGTTTTATGTTATGCATTGACCAAGATTTTCTTATGTTTTAAATTGCTTTTAAGCTTTACTCATGTTCATTATGGTTGGTCATGCATATTATGACATATTGATTATGTTCTTTTACTTGTTCATGCATACCTCACATATTTAGTATATTTAAATATACTAACACATATTTTTCCTATATTATCTCATAATGTAGGGACGGACGGCACTCACGATCATCCTATGCATGGCTAAAGTTGGCCCTAGAGTCCTCAAGAAGTTGGTGAGTCTTCATTCTATCAAGGACATGAATTTGATTTACGTTACTATTATTTTGATTTTCTCCTATTGTTATGGTGATCTAGGAGCTTGTCCTAAGCCTCTGTCAAGGATTAGACTACATGCATGTTTAGACGATAATGTGATAAAGTCCATATAGACATTGATTAGTTGATTTTACCCCTTAGTCCCATCCCCTTTAATATGATTACTTTCTCTCAGCTTTATATTGATCTTTACCTTATGTATGCGATGGATGCTAAGATGACTTATGGTTGGGATGGGTCCCTCTTATCCCAATCACTATCTTACGACTTATCCCTAGGTTGGGTTGTGACATTTAGGATCCGAGACTTCTTGAGGATGAACCCACCAGTTTTTATAATTTTTAAGACAGAGGAGGACCCAGAACTTTATCGATAAAATATGGAAAATACTGAAAACTATGCATGCCACTGAGATTGATGAGGTTGAGTTTATTTCCTATCAGCTCAAGAATATTGCTAATATCTGGTACAACTAGTGGAAAGAAGGTAGATGTGAGGATGCTGAGCCAGCTATTTGGGATATGTTCGAGGGAGCATTCCTTGATCACTTCTTTCCCAGAGATTTGAGGAAAGTGAAAGTGGAAAAGTTCGTGAATTTGATGCAAGAGGGTTTGATTGTGAAAGAGTATAGTCTAAAGTTTATTCAGCCATCCAGATATGCTCTGTAGATGATCCCAGATATGCGGTCTATGATGTAAAAGTCTATCTCTGGATTGGGAAGACGTGTGAAGAAGGAGTGCAAAACATCATTGCTGATTTTGTTACATGGATATATACAGGTTGATGGTGTATGCTCAACAGTTAAAGGATGATAAGAGTAAAGACAAGGAAGAGCACTTGAGCAAGAAGGCAAAATCAGCTGGGCATACGAATGAGCAGAGGTAGAGTAGGGGCAATAAATCCTTCTTCCAGAAGAGGTCTTCCAACTATGCTCTATCACCGGCAAGTGCACCTACTCCACAAAATAGGTATGATCAACATATAAAGAGTCACCAAAATTCTAGAACTAGGGTTCTCAATCCCAAGCTATTATGTCTCAAGGTTCGAAGGGAAAGCCACCTTGTGGAAAGTGAGGTAAGCTCCATCTAGGAGTGTGCAAATAGGGATAGAATGGATGTTTTAAATATGGCCAAGTGGGCCATTTTCAGAGAGAGTGTCCAATATGAGGATCCTAATCTTCTACCAGGGCACCACCGGCTAGAGGTAATCAGAGAGGTACCATTTCAAGTACTGGCGGAGGTAAAAACCATCTAAATGCCATGGGCAACCACCAAAATTAGGAGAACTCCCCAGATATTGTGATGGGTATGATTTGAGTGTTCACTCTCAATTATTATGTTTTGCTGGATCCAAGTGCCACATTATAATTTGTATCTACTTATGTGGCTAGTAGATTTGATAGAACTTCTGAGTGTCTTCTTGAGCCTTTCAATGTATCTACTCTTGTTAGTAAGTCTCTCTAGCTGAAAGGTTCTACAAAGATTATAGTGTGTCTATCTATCACTAGGATACTATGACTTACCTAGTTGAGTTGGACATGGTTGATTTTGATGTGATTCTTGGCATGGACTGGCTATATGCTTGTTATGCCTCTGTTGATTGCAAGACTCAGATTGTTAAGTTCACTTTCCCGAATGAGCCTATATTTGGATGGAAGGGTAGTCTTGTTGTGCTTAAGGGTAAGTTATCTTCTACCTAAGGGCCAAAAATTTGATCTCTAAATGATGTATTTATCACATAGTTAGAGTCTACGATGATAGTGTTGAGTCTCATACCCTTGAGTCTGTCCTGATTGTAAATGGGTTTTGTAAAGTATTTTCTGAAGATCTGCTTAGAGTCCCTCTTGATAGAGAGATAAAATTTGGGATTGATGTCATTCTTGGTATGCAACCTATATCTATTCTTCCATGTAGAATGGCTCCTGATGAGTTGAAATATCTCCTGGATAAGGGATTTATTAGGCCGAGTGTCTCACCTTGGGGAGCTCCTATACTATTCATGCAAAAAAAAGATGGATTGTTGAGGATGGAATTGACTATCATCAACTTAACAAATTCACCATAATGAACAATTATCCCCTTCCCATAATAGATAATTTGTTTGACCAGCTTCAGAGTGCCATTTGCTTCTCAAAGATAGATCTCAGATTAGGCTACGACTAGTTGAAAGTGAGAGAATATGACATCCTAAAAGCTACTTTGCAAACTCAGTATGGTCATTTTGAGCTTCTTGCCATGTACGTTGGTTTGACCAATGGCAGTAGCATTTAAAGACTTCATGAACAGAGTGTTCAAACAGTACTTAGACATATTTATGATCGTATTTATAGATGACATACTGATCTATTTGAGGAATGAGGAGGAGCATGACAATCATCCCAGAAGTGTTCTTTAGACTCTCAAGGATTGGGAGTTGTATTCTAACTTTTCAAAGTATGAATTTTGGTTTGCTTCTGTGGCATTCTTAGGCCATATTGTATCCAGCGAGGGTATACGATTTGATTTGCTAAAGATTTAAGCGGTTAAGAAATGGCCAAGGCCCACATCCCCGACTGACATAAGAAGTTTTTTGGGTTTGGCCGACTTTTATAGGAGATTTGTTGAAGGATTTTCATCCGTATCATCTCCATTAACTAAGTTGACTCCGAAGAAGGCTAAGTTTTAATGGTCATATGCTTGTGAGAAGAGCTTTCAAGAGCTAAAAACAAGGTTGACTACTGCTCTAGTGCTATCCCTACCCGAAGGAACCGACAGTTTTGTCATCTATTGTGATGCGTCCAAAGTTGGATTGGGTCGTGTGTTAATGCAGAAGGGCAAGGTTATTACATATGCTTTTAGACAACTTAAGATTCATGAGAAGAACTACCCAACTCACGACCTTGAGTTGGCAGCCGTAGTATTCACTCTCAAAATTTGGTGTTACTATATGTATAGTGTGCATGTTGATATGTTCACGAATCAAAAGAGCCTACAATATGTGTTTACGCAGAAGGAGATGAACCTGAGGTAGAGTTGATGGCTTGAGTTTCTCAAAGATTATGATATAAGCATTCTCTACCACCTAGGTAAAGCTAATATTATTTTCGATGCTCTTAACAGGTTATCTATGAGTAGATCAAGATCCCATTCTCCTCCAACTGAAAGATGATGTCCACAAGCAGAAGGTAATGGCTTTTTCCAAAAGAAGAGATAGAGTGTTGAGGTATCAATGGAGATTGTATGTTCCAATCATTGATGGTATTCGAGAAAGGATCATGACAGAGGCCCATAACTCCAAGTACTCTATCCATCTATGCCCTAAAAAGATGTACCACGACTTGGGAGAAGTATATTGGTGGAGTGTAATGAAGAGAAATATAATAGAGTTTGTGTCTAAGTGCCCAAATTGCAAACAAGTCAAGGTTAAGCATCAAAGGACTTGTGGAGTGAATCAGAATATTGAGATTCCAGAATGGAAGTGGGAGATGATCAATATGAATTTTATTATAGGTTTGTCAGGGTCTCACAAACAACACGATTCTATTTGGGTGTTTGTAGATAGGATGACCAAGTCGGTCAATTTCTTACTAGTTAAGACTACTGATACTGCAGAGGATTAAGCTAGATTGTACCTTCAGGAGATTTTCAGACTTTATGGAGTCCTCTTGTCCATCATCTCAGATAGGAGAGCTCAATTCGCTGCTTAGTTTTGGAAGCTATTTCAGAAATGTTTGGGTTCAAGAGTGAACCTTAGAACTGCCTTCCATCTACAGATAGACGGCTTGACAGAGTGCATGATTAAGACTTTTGAAGATATATTGAGAGCCTACGTAATCAACTTCAAAGGTAATTGAAATGATCATTTATTTCTTATGTAGTTTGTGTAGAATAATAATTTCCATTTGAGCATTCAGATTTGTCCTTATGAAGCTCTATATGGGAGGCCAATTGGTTGGTTTGAAGTTGGTGAAGTCGGATTCATTAGGCCCAACTTAGTCCTCCAAGCCATGGAGAAGGTGAAAATCATTCAAGAGAGGTTGAAGACTGCCCAAAGCCGACATAAATTTTATACTGATGTTAGAAGAAGAGACTTGGAATTTGAGGTGAGTTATTAGGTATATTTGAAAGTTTCACCCATAAAAAAGGTGATGAGATTTGGAAAGAAGGAAATCTTAGTCCCCACTACATTGGTCCTTATCATTTTGTGAAGAGGGTTGGTAACGTAACCTATGAATTGGAGTTGCCCAAAGTTAACAGCTATTCATCCCGTATTTTACATCTTTATACTTAAGAAGTATTTGGGAGATCCTTCACTTGTTGTCCTGACTGAGAGCATTGGGGTGAAGGAGAGTTTTAACTATGAAGAGATTCTGGTTTAGATTCTTGATCATTAGGTTTGAAAGTTGAGAACAAAGAGGTTGCATTCGTTAAAGTTCTATGGAAGAATCAGTTTTTTGAGGATACTACATGGGAAACTGAAGAGGATATAAAAGCTAGATACCCGCATTTATTCGTGCCTCCTAATGATGATATCTATGGTAAAGTCCTTTTCCTATCTTTGATTTGATGTTCAATCCGAATTTGAGTATGTGATATGTAATGTTAAGTCTGAGCAGTTGATTGTTTGAATATTGGATTATTGAGTTCTTGATTGTATTCATGCCTTGAGTAAACCCTTAGCTTGGTCTTCATTCAAGGACAAATAAACCCAAGGGGGAGATATTGTGACACCCCATGTTTTCCTAGCGTAAAACTAAGCTCGAGACCATAACACAAATTGAGGAAAGTGGACTGTGCTAGTTGTTACTAGTCAAACTATGACTCATAGAGGATTCTACGAATCGTAGGATGGACTCATAGGGTTGGTGCTAGAGAGGAAAATTTGACTAATTCTAAGAGTGAGCTAATGGGTAAGTTGACGACTCATAGGGATTTTGACGACTCATATAAATGAGTCATCATAATAGTGTCTGAGGTCCTGCAAACCACAAGACTCAAAATCTATTCTACAACTCAACATAATGAGTTATAGAGGGAATGATGACTCATAAGCATGAGTCGTAGAAGCAACTTTAGAGACTCAGAGATGCAGGGTTTTAGGGACTTGCAAGATAAGTCATTTCTAATATGAGTCATTAGTTTACGACTTGTAGACCAGAGTCATAAACCCCCTTCCCTTTTTAAGCCCAAGTCTATGAGTGGGTTTCTACGACCCGTAGAAGTTTCTACAAGTCATAGAACTGACCCATCGAGGACCAGAGTCAATTTTTAGAAAGAGAATTCTTATCCTTTCCCACCCTTGTCAAGTCAAAATCTCAACATTTTGGGACTATGTTTAGTCCCTTAACAGTATTCTAAATGCCAAAAGCTCTCAATTAACAATTAGATTATTTCGGAGCAAGAATTGGAGAAGAGAAAGAGGGCTAGGGTTTGAGCTCTTCAAGTATGGTCTTCAAATTCTCAATTTTTCTTCGAGTCTAGGTATGTAAGGCTGAACTAAAATAAGGATTTTTTTCTTTCATGTGTCCATGATTGTGAATGGGTTGAGTCCCCATGATTGAGTTTCTTGAGAATTTCTTTCTTAAATTTATCATGTTTTGCTGATTATTGAGAAATTAATGCTTTTCTACGAACAAGTTTCTTGAATAATTGAATTGAACTACTTATTTCATAAACCCTAATATTGTATTGTTGGATATTGAATGTATATGTTTAATGATTGAGTCTAGATCCTTGAATTGTGAGTGCATGATTGTGAATGAGATGTGAGCATGATGATAGTGTTGATGAACTTAATAGTCCTTTATACTTTCATAATTGAACCATGTAAACGGTCTCAACTGAATGTTTTTTATAAATGATTATCCAATCTTCTCTTAAATAAATAATTGGGAATAATTGGGAAATTGATTAGTTGAAAGACTTGATTTGATAGAACTGATGAACTGATAAGAGTCCAATTGATACTTATTGATTTGGTTTGATTGGATTGATTATCTTATGAGCTTTGAGTCTAGGGAGGAGCATCGAGCATCGAATTGGGAAAGAGTAAGTAATAACTCAAACCCAATAACTACTCACCAAATGTAGGAGGGGATTGCATCGTTATGTTGGATGTTTCCTAAATTATTATCCTGGCATGATAGGACTTGATTGGTTTTGGATCTATGATTGGTTAATTCCTTCTTACCGTAGCAAGGTATTGAATGAATATGGCACCAACATCGGCTTGTTGTACTATCACTGGCTCATAAGTGATGGTTTTCGGATAAGAGAAACTCCCATATAGGTCTTGATAGTACTCTGATTAGATTAAATTGTATATGATTGGTCTTTGTTTAAATTTTACTCTTGTTTTAGACTTATAACATCCTAATTAAGTTACTTTAGTTGATGTTATTCTATCTTACACATGTTTCATTGGGCCTGCATTAGTTTATGATGAAGAGACATGTATTAGAAGTCATCAACAGGTGCATCATTGAGGATCTATTCGTAATCCGCTAATTGGTGAGTCCTCCCTGCTTCCGGAGGATACCACATTTATCTTTCTAGCTTTTGAGTTTAGTTTTATTCATTTGATTTGAGGTATCCATGAACCTGTTATTGGCACCACTTAGACAACTGATAGAGTCTTCATAGACTTGATTATTCATCTTGTCGATTGTTTTTGTCTTTTTGCAAGTCTCATTTATACTAGTCTTGTTGATTTGATTGATTTGAAAGATCATTGGCTTTTGGCATTACCTTATGAGTAGAATTCTTAATGAGTTAAGTCTTCTGCTGATAGAATGTTGATGAATGAATGTGTGATTTAATCAAGTGGTTCTCTTCGGCACCAACAATGGTCTTTGAGTGTCGGCCACGCCTAGGGAACCCTCTAGGGGCGTGACAAGCTAAACCTCACAAATAACCCCCACATGGGTAACCCAGTATAATCAACCTACACAGGCATCACGATATAAACAACAGTCTCAAATCACATTATGATGCCATCCCAAGGTCTATAATATATGAGTGATCAATTAGCACAACCCAATTTCAAAGAAAGATAGCAAAACCTACCTCAAAGGATGAAATTTCACGAGAACACTCTAACTGGAGCTCTACTTACAAACACTGACTCCAAAATGATCACGAACTATCAAGAATGAAAAGAGTTCATCAAAAGGAGTCCAATAATGCCATATTGCAAGTTTTTAGAACTAGGTTAAAATCGTCAAAATCACCTTGAAAATAAAAAGGGTAAAATTGGAATTTTATTTGAAATTCAGATTCTAAACATCAAGAGAAATTCATGGTTGAAAAACCCATTAAAATTAAGCAAGAATCAAGTTCGATATCATGAAATTATAAATATTGAAATTTTGGAGAAAAACCCCAAAACCCACATTGAAATCTTGATTTTGAAATTTTTTTCGAAGATGAAATCGTTAGAAAATAATTTAGAAATTATAAAGAGGCTTACTCTAACTTATTTCCTTAAAAGATTGCTCCAAAATCATCTCTCTTAAGCTACAATTGAGCTTTTTAAAAAAAATTCAATATTGGATCGAAGTTCGTTTATTTAAGAAAAAAGAAGAACATGAGTCTGACTTGTCCCAAAAAAAGCCCAATCCCAAATAAAAGAAACACAAAAAAGGAAACTAAATCTATTCAAAAGACTAGAATAGAGGAGAACAAAATTGAAGGGGTTTTGTATGAAACCTCGACTGCTGCAACCAGCTCCGGCGATGCAAAAACACTAGAACCTACCAAGAACGACGATGATGAAGATAAAATTAGGAAGCTTGGTTGATATTCACTTCGACATTTCACAAAGCTTAAATTAACAATAGTGGAAATGAGAAACAGGAAGAAGAAACCCGAAATATGGGCTATTTTCAGCCAAAAATGTCTGTTGACCATGTGTTGACCGCATTTACCATGGTAAACTTGCACCAGCACCCTTCAAAATATATTTTTGTCCCTCAGAACTCATCTGGAATGATATAAACATGAATAAATAGTGAAAATTGATCATAAAATATTTTTGGAATGGAATTGTTGGATTTCTGAAAAAGATTGTTATGACCAAAATACCCCCACAGACCTCTTTTTGGCCTAAAACTCAACTTTTATCCTAAATACTCAAAATGAATTCTAAGGTCTTAGGGATCTAACCAACTACTCTACTAGAACAAAATTGTTATTCCGAATGCAACAAAACTGACATAATTACCATCCAAAACTCGGATATCATATTGACTAAATTCAATTATCTTATAAAAATTCCACTTAGTCTCAAAATCACCAAAATCTCTTCCGGTTGCATCGGGGACCTCACAAATCATTCCCAAAATACAAACAACACATGAAATCACTAATGGGAAGGGCAAAATGGTTATTTCACATAAAAAAGAAATTTCTCAAGATTTGGGATATTATACTATCCACCACTAAAACACACGTTCATCCTCGAACAAAACCCAAAGTAAGGTATCTGAAGGAGGGAAAAGCTGAGGGCATCTGCAACACATGTCAGACTCCACCTCTCATGTAGCCTCCTTAACAGGCCGGTTCCTCCACTGCACCTTCATTGAATTAATATGCTTTGATCTCAACTGTCTAGTCTGTCTATCCAAGATAGTAATAGCCTCCCCCTCTAATGACAAGTCCTGATCCAAGATAAACGAGTCCGACTGAATTATATTAGAATCATCATGAATATATCGCCTAAGAATCGATACATGGAACAAAGGATGAACAACTGAAAGGTTTAGAGGCAAGGCCAATTTATAGGCCACCGCCCCATACTTTTCCAAAACCTCAAAAGGGTCAAAAAACCTCACACTAAGCTTTCCTTTACTTCCAAATATCATCAAACCCTTAGTGGGTAACACCTTGAGCAACACTTGCTCACCAATGGCAAATGACACATCATGAACACGTCTGTTCACATAACTCTTCTGCCTAATCTCATAGATGTAGATCCTAGCCAACTACTTGGCATTATAGCTAGTCTTCACTGGAATAAAATCAACTGATTTGTTCAATCGATCCACAATCATCTAAACTAAATCATGCCTACCCAAATTCAAGGGTAATCCCATCACAAATTCCATAGTAATGCACTCCCAGTTTCACTTGGGAATGGGCATCCTTTGCATAAAACCATCTAGTTTTATATGCTCATACTTCACCTATTGGCAATTCTGTTACACCCCGTACTTTGGTACCTTGGAATGCTTCTTAAGTTTCTTGGAAGGCTCTTATGTTTCTTAGAAGTCATTATGTGAGTTGGATAATCTATAACACTATCAAATAATCCTAAGGAAAGGAGAAGGAGATACTCCATAAGAGAAAAGATTAAAAATAGGGTTATAAGAATTCGGAAGAAGTTGAAGGTTAAGTAGTGAGTCGTAGGACTCGACTTACTTATGAAAGCTATTACTTAGAACATTTTACATACTAAGCTATTTGAGTACACATTGATCTTAAGTAGCAAGGAATACATAGGCTCTTGAAGTGAGACGAGATTACGAGCTCACGAAAAAGAAATAAAGAAATGATGCGCCTACTCGAAGGAAGTAGGTGATGCAACTACTTATACAAGTAGGTGATGCACCTACTTAGGGTCAAATAGGTGATGCAGCAGCTTGGGGTGGACCCCACCCACCATGTGGCAGCATATGATTATTTGCATGAGATGACATGGCTGCCTAAGGGCTTGACACGTGTCACCCTTAGGGGATGACATGTGTCACTCTCCAAATAGGTTATATACATGTGTAAATATGACTAATATTTACTTTGGACTTCATTTTATAACCAAAAAATGTGAGAGAGAGGGAGAGAAAAATATGAAGAACAAGAGAAAGATAGCCACAGATTTGGCTCAATTAAAGGTAAGGTTTCGGATTTTTCTCCATGAATTAATTATTTAAGATCTCTTACGGTTATATATCGGTGTTTAATAATGTAAAATCTCATTTTGGGGCCGCAAGGAAGAGATACAAATAGTCCGTTAATTTTCAGCATGTTAAGAGAACTTTCGAGACAAGTTTTAGCAAGGTATGACTTGGTTCTCTTATCCCACATTTTGGTAAGGTTTGGACATGATATGAAGGTGTTAATAATGTAAATTTATGGTTTTAATAAGCAAAAATGGATAGCAAACAGCCACAACATTTCAGCCGCAATTAAGGAACTTCCGAGGTGAGTTTTGGTAAGCTTTGGCCAATTTCGGGTAAGGTAAGGGTTTTTCTTTCAATTTGGAGTTTATGGTGTGGTTATGGAGTGTATTACACGTTTTATATGTGGCTGGAAGTATATAAATTCCACAAGGATGCTTGATATTAGAAACAAACTAAACCAAGGTCGTTATAGTTAAGCCAAAGTTGAGTAGTGTATTGTGGTTGTTGTGCTGTACTTGCAGGTGGTTTGATTGTGTGTTGCAGGGATGGAAAGTGTCCTAAAAGGGGTGTATGTTCTTATGGTTTCATCCACACAACCCTCCATTTCGTAGGGTTAAAGGTTTTATGAAATAGAGACTAAACACCCTATTTTGGTATCGTAGTTTTGAATGAGTTATTTGGAGTTTGTATCTTATAATATTGAAGTAAATTACTTGTATATGTGTTGTAGGTTGTTGTTGTTGGTTGGATGTGGTAATTAGGGGTATAATTGGAAGTTCATATAGGGCATGTTATAGGGGAGGTGCTGCCCATTTTCCGTTAAATCCTTAATTAACTAAGGAAGTAATAATGAACTAGTCTAAGGAAATTGATAAGGGATTGGTTCCTATAGGTAAGTGGTGGTAGAATTACAAGATGGGAAGTTGAAGGTTACTAACCTTAGAATTACTTTCATGTTAAATAGGTTCAAGAGACGATGAGGAAAACATGTTAAGAGTAATCCGTAAGAGGTATGTAAAACTAACGTTTCCTTCTTTTGGCATATTTTGGCATACGTATGTAAGACTTATACTTTCTTTTGGCATGTATTTGGCATAAGTGTATTAAGCTTATTCTATCTCTTGGAATGTTGTAACATCCCCTAAAAATGTTGTATACGAAGTTTTAATTATCGCCTAAAAATGATACAACTTCTGTATTTTGGGTATAACGTTTTATAGGATTTTCCATATTGAGTGATTAAAATTTCTAAGTAACCATAAGATCATTATCTACAACTTTTGTGAAGACCATAATTTAAGTTTTGGAGTTTAAGTAGGTCAAATAAATTAATTATTGTAAGACAGTGTGCCGTGACGAAATGGAGTATTTGTAGAAGAAAATTCATATCTCATTGTAAGATAATCTAAATTGGTTGATTCTTGAACTAAATAAAACTATAATTCTATATCTACAATTATTATGGGACACCAAATCCTAATAAGGAATTTATCTTGTTCAAAAGCAGCTCCGAAAAGGAGTATTCTGTCAAAGATAACTCAGTTCACCTACCATGGAAAAATCTAGATACATTTGACATCACTAATGACATAAATTGTCCTCCAATTAACATCATCCATGGCATCATAATTTTCCACTAAATTTTCAGTTTTTTCTTTTTAATTATTTTATTTATTGTTAGGTCCCTCTTTCTCACCTATAAATACCCACCGTACTTCCTCATTTTATTCATCAAGCTTTCTCAAGCAAGTCTTCTCTCTATACACTTTTTTACACTTTCTCAAATATAGTTTTAGTTCTTAGTAGTGAAGAAATACTATTCCGGTAATTCATATACTCCGGGTAGTACACAAAACGTTCCGGCGAGGAGAAAAGCTAGGACTCAAGAGTGTTCATTAAGTCTTTCGGTTCCAACTAAAGCTTCGGATTCCAGGTATGTAAGGCTTCAATGAGAGTATTTCTTCCACTCTCATGTCTAAATTATTTTGATTATATGATAAATTATATTTATTTTTTTTAAGCTCTACTCTAAGTTATGTCGGTATTTATCCATGGGTTCTTCCACCCATGTAGTCCAAAAACTCTTTCAATTAAGTTTCTTGATTTCAAGTAATATTTTCTTATGGTAATTCTTAATTTTACTTAATAGTATGAATCATGGTTAAACTAATGATTATTGCTCTATTTTGATGCAACATAATTTCATATGTATGAATTAATGGTTTACAAGTAATTCCTCTATTTATCTATTTAAAGGTTCTTGAAATTCATGGTGGGTTGTTTAAAGCATGATTTTTAATTAATGGATTTCAAAGTATTTATGTATATTTATTTACATACATATTTGCAAGTTGAAGTGATTTGAACCCACCTAGTTTTACTATGTTTTTAATAAAGTTTTACTTGAAAGCTTTGACTCCAAATAAATGTTTATGAAAGCAATATCTATGATCAAAAAGGGAGTCTTATGAAATGAAAGAATGATGAAATGATATGAATGATGGATTCTTTATGCAATAAGGACAATTCTTGAGTATTTGAATTATCAAATATTTTATTGAGCTATTCTACCGAATATGATGTTTGAATTCTCAAGTTATATGCTATGAATATTTTGAAGTATTAAACTATTCCGTGGAATTGACTTAGCACCGAATGAGGCATTGAGGTGGGATTCGGTAAGGGAATCCTAGTAGAAACCCCTTGTCTCATTAACTATGTGCCAACATAGGAGCCCTTGCAGGCTTAGGCTAATGGATCCATGAAAGCCCTTAAAGTTAAAGCTAAAGAAATGAATGAAATTGACGGAGTTCTACCTGGCAAGTAGTCTCCCCGGCCAACGTAGGGGGTTATGTTGGATTCCATATAATAGCTCGCATGGTCTTAAATGTCGGTTATGGTTATTTTCCCACAAAATGAATGTTTTAAAGGATATCTATATGATTTATTATGCATGCATTACATTATGTTCCATATTACATAAATGTTATAATGTTTCCTCAATGTTCATGCATCCTTACATACTTAGTAAGTTCAAAGTACTAACTCATACTCTTTTTCCTACATGATATCACCATGTAGGGACCAGTTCTCCTCCTCATTCTCCTCCACGTGGCTAGTTGAGATTTCGTTGAAGACTACTTTTGGTGAGTTCCCATGTTCCGGGAACAGTACTCCTTTATCTTTCTAGCTTATGATATGTTAAGATATTTTACTATGGCATTTCTTCTATTATGATTGAGGATGAGCTAGGGACTTGTCTTAGCCCCATTAAATCTAATAGTTAGAGGTATTGTTGGACATATGTAAGTTGAAGATTTACTATTTTGATTTCCGCTTGTTTATTTATCATCATTACCTATGAAAGGCTAAAAGAATGCTAAGAGGTTTGTTTGAGGTACTTTCGGGTACCTTATTCGCCATGTCCCGTCTAGGCCCTAGGCTTGGGTCGTGACACATGTTTTGGGCACAAGTATGTAAAGCTAATCTTCCTTTTTGGAATGGTTTTTATAAAGCAAGTATATGACTTTTATATGATCCAAGGAAGTTCCTATTCGTAGAGACCCTAGGATGGCCAATTTCTTGATTTCCTAAAAGATATTTTATTACGCTTTGATGTGAGTATATAATTTCAGAAGTTCTATTTTGATGTAATCCATAGTGACTTTCAAAAGGTACTTGATATGACTCTTGTCTTGATTTTGAATGATAGCTTATTTTAATTATTCCGCTGAGCCCATAATATATTTTGAAATATGGAAATGATTTCGGAAAGACTATTTTGACATAGACCAGTGACATCTAAAAGACATGCACTATGATTATCGCTCAATTTCTCTTATATGACTTATCATCAGAGTTATGCTCTCGAGTCTCTAAAAATATTTTGTATTTATGTTGCATTTAGTTTCTTACTACTCCACTCGTGGATGCCTCAATACTTCTTTCACTAAGCCCGGGCCAGGATTTCTTATCACGCGTACTTCTTTGCATTGTTCTCCGTACCCCGATGTGAGAGGGAAGGTATGACCTACACATGAGATTTGTAGAGTTATGATGTGCCATGTACACATATTATATGATATGATTTGATATGACCATCTGATATGATATGATCTGTTATGGAGATATTTCCTACTCTTGAGTTATGATGTGCTGTTGCGCCAGTGATGGGGCGGCGACCACGATTTATTCACCGAGTCCCATAATGGGGCCGGATGTGGCATATGTTTTTTGCATACATTATCTATGGTTATGAAAAGCATTTTGGTATTCTAGGTAGTTTGCTCATTTTTTCACCTTCTGTTTTGGTAATGGCTTTACTTATTACAATCCATGCTTTACATATTCAGTATATTTTCAGTATTGACCCTCCTTTCTTCGAGGTCTGTGTTATATGCCCGCAAGTACAGACGCTCAGTTTGCTGATCCAATCGCCTAGGACATCCACCCTATTGGTTGGCAGTGCTCCTTTGTCCGGAGCCCTATTTTGCCACTAAATATTTTGTTATATATTTGTACGTAATGGTTAAGGGTACGATAGGGCCATGTCCCATCATATGATTATGCTATCATTTTGTAGAGGTCTGTAGACTTGTGTTGTGGGTTTTGTATATGTGTTTTGGGCTTGTATTCAGCGACAGACTTAATGGCCTCCTTGTGCTACATCTGTTTTCGTGCGCCCTCTAGCGACCCCTTTTCAGTTTCTACTTTTGTTTATTCTGCTAACACGCTAAGTGGGGCTAAGGGTACGTATGGGTGCCCAACTCGATCACCAGTCACGGCCTACGCAGTTGGGTCATGAAAAATTCAAACACTTAGCCACAAAGTCAACAATGTCTCTATTCATGACACACCACCAATAGTGTCGTTTCAATTCATGAAATATCTTTGCCGCTCCCGGTTGAATAAAATACTTTAAACAATAAGCCTCTTCCAATATCATACATACCTAATCACCAAACTTTGACACACAAATACAACCACTAATCCTCAAACTCCCTCAGGATCAAGGGAATCCGATTTAGCTTTACCTCTCAACAATTTGTCCCGAATCATTCTCAATTATTCATCATCAAACTGATGGGGACAAATCTGATCCATCAAGGAAGACTTTGCCTCCACGAAGGCCAAAATGCTATGAGGTGTAGAGACATCAAGTCGGACCAACTATTTAGCCAATTACTGCAAATCTAATGCCAAATGACTCTCCTCCGCCTTAAGAAAGGCTAAACTACCCATACTAGGTGCTTTTCGACTATGCCTCCGCACCATATTAGCCTTACTCGATTGATAAAGAATATTTATGTCATAGTATTTCAATAGTTCCAAACACCTATGCTACCTCATGTTCAGATTCAACTGAGAAAAATATATACTTAAGGCTACGGTGATCGGTAAAGACCTCAAAAAGCACACCATAGATATAGTGCCTCCACAAGTTCAAAATAAACACCACCGATGCTAAGTCCAAGTCGTGAGTAGGGTAATTGTTCTCATGAACCTTCAGCTGTCGAGAAGCATAGGCTATAACTCTCCCTTTCTTTATCAATAGACCACCCAAACCGACACCTGAAGCATCACAAAATACAATAAAAGGCGTACCCTTCTCAGGCAATGATATAATAGGTGCAGAGGTGAATAACTCTTTGATCCTTTGAAAGATCTCTTTGCACTCATTGGTCCATTGAAATTCCATGGTCTTTTGAGTCAACCTAGTTAATGAAGCTTCAATGCAAGAGAATCTTTGAATAAACCAATGATAATAACCTTCTAAACAAATAAAACTCTGAATCTCTATAACTAAAGTAGGCCTAACCTAATCTCAAACTACGACAACCTTGACCGGATTGACCATAATCCCATCCTTGGTGACACATGACCTAAGAATGCCACAGACTTGAGCCAAAATTAACATTTGGAGAATTTAGCCTACAAATTCTCCCCCCTCAACCTCTGAAGTATGACCCTCAAGTGACGAACATGGTCGACCTCATTCTTAGAGTAAACTAATATATAATCGATAAATACAATCATAATATAGTCCAAATAAGGCTAAAATACCCGGTTCATCAACTCTATAAAGGCAACCGGGCATTATTCAGCCTAAAGGACATAACCACAAACACATAATCCCCATAAAAAGCCCTGAAAGAGGTCTTCGGGATATCAGAATCCCAAACTCTCAACTTATGGTAGCCCGACCTAAAGTCAATCTTAGAAGACACGGATGGACCCTGAAGCTGGTCAAATAAATCATCATTGTGAGGAAGAAGATACTTATTCTTGATCGTAACCTCATTCAAATATCGATAATCGATACACATACTCATAGTATCATCCTTCTTCTTCATAAATAAGACTAATGCACCTCACGATGATTAACTAGGATGGATAAACCCCTTCTTTAATAAATCTTTTAATGGTTCCATCAATTCCTTCAATTTAGCTGGAGCCATTTGATAAGGAGAATAGAGTTGGTCTTGGTACCCGACTCTAAATCAATCACAAAATTAATGCCACAGTTGGGAGGAACACAGGCAAGTTTGTAGGAAACATATCCATAAACTCTTTCCCCACTCTCATGGTCTCTAAATGAGATGATTCCTTAGTGAGATCATGCACATGAGACAAATAAGACAAGAAACCCTTATCCGTCATATGAAGAACATGAATATAATATATCATCCTCATTGATTACGAACTCGAATTACCCTTCCATACTAACCAAGGCAAACTAGGATAAGGCAATGTCTAAATCTTAGCATAACAATCTAGAATTGTAATATAGAGAGATAAACAATCCATACCTAATATCACATCAAAGTTAAAATATCAAGAACAACTAGGTCTGCCCGAGTCTCACTACCCAAAAATGTCACCACACATCCTCTATATACTCGATTCACCACTTAAGACTTGCCTACAGGGGTAGAAACACTAATAGGAACAACAAGGGTTTCACACATATAATCAATGCCCACATAAAAAATACGCCGACATATAAGAGTAGGTAGACTCGAGATTAAATAATACTGAAACATAATGATTGCAAACTGGTATGATACTTGTAATCACTGTATCAGAGGCCTTTTTCTCAGATCTATCCAGTATAACATAGCATAGTTTACGATCACCACTAGAATATGAACCACCATAAGCACTACCTCAAGCTATATTCTTGGCACCCCTGGTGCCACCACTAGTACTTTATAAAACACCTTGAACAGCTGGGGCCAGTGTAGAATGTACTACCTATGACCTATAATCAATAGTAGAAAAAGCGCAATCATTTTCCTTATGCCCAAACTCATAAAAAATAAGGAAACCTCGAGGACCTAAACCTCATTGTGCATAACCAGAAGAGTATGTACATTCTCTCTGGACCGATGACCCAATATGTATACCCTAATAACCCTGGGTACCAAGACTCGAATACTCTCTATCTCTAGATGAATGATTGTTGAACTGGCCCTGATGACGGAACCTCTTTGCGTTGCCCTATCTAGCATGTTGGATACTCTCGATCATCTTAGCATGGTCAATAATACTCTGAAATGAGCTTCTCGATAACACAAGAGAGGTTGTGGCCTCTTAAAGATAACCGATAAATCCCTTCACTAACTTAATGATCCACTGGAACTCAGTAGGAATACTCGACAAGGGATAATGATACAACTCATGCAAAATGAACCTCATACATATAAACAACCCTGCTCCAATATATGAAACTCATCCCTACATTGATCACAAAGACTGTAGGTCATAAACCTCTTGAGAGACACCTCATTAAATGGCTCCTAACTCATCATAAGAGAACTGACAGGCCTATAAGTAAGTACCAATCTCCATAATTCCTTAGCCTCTTCCACAAACTAAAAAGAGATGTAAGCCACTCTATGTGTCTCCAAGATACTTGGGTTGAACAATCTGTCCTAGCACTCGGTCAAAAAGTCATTGAATGGTTTTGTCAATTCACCATTGATCAGAAAGAAAAAGAAGACACCGAAAACACATTGGATAACCTAATTTATAAACTTAATAGGAAACCCCAAACCTTCCATTACTTTCTCTAAATACTTCCAATCAACAGTATTATAAGCTTTTTGGATATCCACTTTGACCATGCACCTGGGTGATATATTCTTCCTATTGTAAGTTTTGACTAACTCATGTGTAAGGATGATATTATCTGCCACTTTCCTCCCGAGAATAAATCCATCCTGAGTTTCTGATATTATAGTAGCTATCACCTTTTGAAGTCTATTTGCCAGCACTTTAGCTATGATTTTGTACAAGACAGTACAACATGTAATGGGCCTATATTCTCTAATGTTTGATGGATTTGGCACCTTAGGTAATAAGGTAACTGCAGTGCAATTAACAAGTTTGAATAGTTTATTAGTACTGAAAAATTCTTTTACAGCATCATTTATGTCATGTTTGATCACTAGCCTGACCCTTTTAAAGAATACAACAGTGTACCTATCTAGAACTGGAGCCTTATCATCACTTATTGAGCATAGTCCATCATATATTTGCTTGTCAGATACCTTTTCACACAGGGCTAGCTGTTGAGTGTGAGTCAGGGTTGGACCTTCTCTCATAATGGTCTTGCATACTGTAGTAGTACTAGTTAGAGCAGTCCCCATTAGAGATTGATAAAAAATTAATAATCTCATTTTGAATTGGCAGTTGGTTCCATAAGTTTTGAACCATTTAAAGAAGTGATTCTACAATCTGCTTCTTATATCTCCTCTTCTTGATCATTGTTGTAAAGTAATTATTGTTTGAGTCTCCCAATTTAATCCATATAGCCTTTGATTTTTGTTGGTTGATACTCTCCTCTATATTTTTCCATTTCTATAGTTAGAGCAGCAACTCTTTCTCTTCCAAAGACAAATCTTTAGTATAGTATGAGAACAGGTTCATCTAAGTGGTTTTTAAAGTGTTTCTAATAATTAGGATTCTTTCAGTAGCTCCTCTATAATTTTTCTTATTCAGCACTTTGAAATGTGGCTTCAGTTCCTTCAATTTTTGCCATATATACCATAGTTTATTACCATGAATTTTACCTGACCAAATTCTTTGAACTATAGGCACAAACTCCTCATGACTTTCCCATACATTAAAGAATTTGAAAGGAGTTTTTGTGTTGCCTAAGTTCAGGTGTACATCCAGTAGCATTGGAGAGTGATATGATATATAAGGATACGTGTAGTCAAACCAACAATGCCACTAATCAAAAATAGATTTTTCGGAGTTGATGAAACTGACAAAATTTTCATACGACATTAGATTTTTTGGATGTTGACAAAAGTCAACTCTTTTATTTTAAAATTTCTAAAAAAAGAAAATACATACTATATCTTCCGACCACCTCAAGAAGCATGCCACCCATCCTTGCACCACACAAAATTCATAAGAAAACTATAGGAAGGGACAAAATAGTAAAAAAGCACACAAGGAAAAAAAAAGATCATGAGGGTCATTATAATCTTGCCTTAGAAGGAAAGAAAAAATAGAAGGAAACAGAAGGAAAAGAAAAGGAAAAAGCGTAAGAGAAAAGGAAAAAAAGGACAAAACAAGAAAGAAAAAAGAGAAAGAAAGAAGATGAAAAAGAAAAAAAAGAAATATAACTTTTTTAGTTGCATTTAGTTATCAAAATACAAACTTTCTTTATTTTATTATGTTTGGAAAACAATTTTGTCCAATAAATTTTTATTAAATGAATAGAGACCATATTTGTAAGACCTTTTTTTTATGAGAGACAAAATATCAAGACCGATTCTTATGTGATTTGTGAACTTAACAAATCATATAGCCAAATGAAGGGGATAATTAGAGCCCAAAATAATTTAAGGACGTACACCAAATAAAAGATGCCAAATTTGGGAGTCACAAAGTATCATGCCAATATGTTAATCACTAATCCTTCATATAATCTTAACATGAATAGTGAAATCAAACATGTAAGTACCAAGTCCATAATCATTACTCTCCCTTGTCTAAATAGAAGATTTTTAAAAAAAATTGTAATCTAAAATAAATTATGAATGTGTGAATAAAGATAAAATGAGTATTTTAGAAGTAAATTATTATAAATATAAAAATTATATTTTTTTTAAAACTAACTAAAAATTATTTCACATAAATTAAAAAGAAAAAAAATATCATTTATCAAGGAGAACATAGAACATGGTTCAAAAACGTGTACACCCACCGAGTCGTCTAATCCCCTGTCCTTCTCGGAACATATCTAGCTGGTCCTTTTAATATAATCTTCTGTCCTCAACACGTGATTTAGGAGTACAACAATATTTGGCATCTTTATACAAAGCATCATTTTTTTAAAACATAGTAGAAAACAACAAAAAAACACATATATGGAAACACTAGTCTTCCTTATAGATTCGGTTGCCTCCGGACATAGAAAACAAGACTTATTCCTAATACCCAGGTTCCTCAAAAAGACAAAAACACCATTTTATGAAGGCAAGTGAACTGGTGAGAGCCATGTGATAGGCAACTAACTATCTCCTGTGATTCCACGAGAGGACTCAGTGTATTATATTGGTTTTGAGTCTAAATACTCTCTCCTATGTCTAGTGAGCTAAAATCAATTATCCATGTGCAGCGAATTATTTCTAGCCTTGTACTACTCAAAGGAAAATGAAATGCTCTCCCTCAATCCTAGTAGTCACTCTTCGCTCAAAAAGAATTAATTTGACCAATATTCATGATGGATTAGGACAATGTATTATGTATTCATTTTTTTTGGTTTAAAATTAGTTTAGTTTGAAGAAGATGTCATCGACTTTTTGTGGTGATATATTTGTGTTTCAACCACTTTTCTTTAAAAGTTTTGGATTTTAAAATTGTGGTTGAATTGCAAAAGAGAAGTCTTTTCATTAGAAGTTCCCCAAAATCTAGGTTTGAAAAAATTTTGAAAGTTGAATTTGTTTGTATTGAACTTAGTTCACATCAAAACCGATCAAGTTTCTTGACCAGCATGATCTAAACATTGAAATTTCTAGAGGTATTGACAGTTACTTCTCTCATATATCAAATTAAAACAGCAAAAAAATACAATTCAATAAGGAGTAGTTAAAGAAATGATTCAAATTTGCATCATGAAGAGATAGAGATGTTGAGTTTTGAATTGAGAGAAACAAAAGGATTATTTGGTATTTAGTAGTTGTCCTAAATGGAGACTCCTCTGTTCAACATTTCCTTGTTTAAAATAGAATGAATTCTCTGCATCTTCAACTGCTTCCTAAACTTGTTTATAAAATCATCTGCTTTCTTATCAACTGCATCTTCTTCTTCATTTCCAAACGACTTGGTCCCTCCATGATGACGATTCCCTACTTTTAGTTTTTTCTCCCAGCGAACCACCACCTCCTTCTCCTCCGCGCACATAGTAGATTTGCTTCTTATCATTTTTCTTTTCAAATCTACTTTTTCAGCGTCGTCCTTGTGAGCAGCAACTGGTTGTTCATCAAGTGGGTCTAGAGAGGGAAATTGGCTGGGCTTTTGGGAGGAGAAAGAGAAGTTGATTGACCGGATGCGCTGAAGAAAAAAGGGACTGTTGTCGAGGAAATGATGAGTAGTTAAAGGAGAATTAAATGGATCCGGGAAAGAAAAGTTTACAGACCTCACACGATGTAACAAAGATGGAGTTCGGGGGAGTTGTTCTTCATCCTCTTCTTGTTGTTGTTGTTTCCTCTCATTATTTCTAAAGATGGAAGTAATGAGAATAGTAACAATCAAGAGGTTTAAGATGCAGAAGAGAACAGTGGGCGTCAACCAGCTTGACAGACATTCAATCATGCCACCCTTTTTTTGCTTACTACTACTATAAGGTTAAGCAAAAGGAGGAAGATGAGAGGAGTTAGGGTAACAAGTTGCAACCAACTGGAGGAGAGTTTCTATTTATAGAGTGAAGGGAAGTAGTAATTAGGGAGTAAGATTGTTTACGGTTTTCAATTTTTCTCATCTTTGGTTGGCTTAAATATTTTTCAAATCAACTTATTTTTCTCAAATTTAAGAAAAATAATTCCCACCAGCCCCCCACCCCAACCCACCAGTCCCCCACCCCCACACAAAATAAATTTAAAAATCTATTTTTGAAAATATTTCAAATATTGAAAATTTCATTTTTCTACCTCATCCCCTACCCCTAATCCGACCCCTCTCCACCATCCCCCAACCCCACACAAACACAAAAAAAAATTAAAAAAATTTATTTTTGAAAAATATTTTATGTTTTAAAAATTTCATTTTTTAAACCACCCCTAACCCCTAACCCCAACCCACTCCCTAAACAAATTAAAAAATTACTTTTTAAAAAAAAATCAAATTATTTAAAAGTTAGGTCTGGAGTCGGGTGTGGTCAAATTTCGATTCAAAAGTTCGAATCAAATCTAAATTTGAAAGTCGAATCTTGGGTTGAAAGTCTTATTGGGTCCTACATCAGGTGTTGGGGTTGGATTCTGAGTCAATTATTATGGTTGATTTTCATGTTAGAAATTATTTTCCTAAAACAAAAATTCTACTCTGTATCAAAAAATAAATGATATTTTCTAAAAAATATTTTCATTTACTAACCAAACAATAGAAATATTTTTTGAAAAATATTTGTTACTCACCAACTAAATATAAAAAAATAAATTAGAAACCAACTTATTTTCCAAAAAATATTTTCTAAAAAAATATTTTTCATGAAAACATTTTCCTTCGTACCAAACACACCCTTAGATACATCTAATTATATCCTACGGAAAATCTTCTGGCCAAAAGATTTTTGGCCACAATGGCCCAAATAGCTGTTCACATGATAAACTAGTTTTCATTTAGATATTTTTATCCTTCCCCTCCAAATTTAATTTTCTTTTATCAATTAGTTTATTAATTATGTTTCTAGGAACTTTTCCAATACATTGGGAACGAACCAAATCCCAGATTTTCATAATTCCATAAAATGCATGTTTATTTCATTCTCGAAAGGTTGCCAAATGGCCAAAATTTACTTCCTCCATTCATATTTACTAGTTTATTATATTAAAAACAGATGTAAAATAATACTTGTTCAATTTATGAAATCAAGAGATAATTTTATACTTAATTTCTAATTTACTTTCATCATTAATTATAGTCATTTTCCTATTATATTTTTCAAAATATTATATTTATTATATTCAAATTATAATATGATAAAATTATCCTTCTATTTATAATTTCTTAAAAAATATGCAAAATTAAAAGTGGACAAGTATTGTTGGATGGAGGGAGTATTAAATTATTTTTCTCCCTTTATTTTTTATTGTAACATCCCTCAAAAATGATTACAAGTAACTTAAGAATGCCTTGGGAATAGACCGCTCAAATAATGCATCATTCTTAATCATTTTGGAAAATTCGTGTTCGAAATATTGATCAAAAGGTCAAAACCTGCAGGAAAATGGTCTCGGTGGATTTTTAGGACCCGTATATCGGAAGATAGATTTTCAAAAAAAATCAAGAAACAATAAAATCCGCAATAGGTCCGCATCGCGGTCTTGAGAGAGTTTTTCTGGACGAGTTGAGTTTTTTTAAAGGGCATTTTAGACCTTTCTCAAATTATTAGTCAATGATCCTAGGCGTTTTTAGGACGTAACACAACTCTATAAATTGACCTAAATCTCTAATTGTATTCATTCTTCTACAATTCATCTATTAAATATTTCTCTCTCTACAAAAAGGCTCTCAAGGGTTTCCATTGAAGAATTCAAGTAATCTACTCAATTTCTCCATCAAACTCTCAAGTTCTTCCAATTATTTGGTGTTCTCACTTAAGGTATGTGGGTATTAATTAATGGATTCTTTCATCCATGAAGCCCAATCAATTTTTCAAAATTTTCTATCAAATTAAAGTATAGTATTCTATGAGTTTTATGATCTCTATTTAACTTTCAATTCGCCCCTAACCATCAAATGAAATGTGAATAACCCAAACAATTTTTATTGGAAACATTCCTCTAATGAATTCCCTGGGAACTTCTATAGTCAATGGAATATATAGAATTGTGATCAATCAAATATTGCATTGCATGAATTATTATTTAAAGTATGATCATTAGTCTATTTTGATATAAATTGATGGGTCTTACATTGAATTGAAGAGTTTTTCCATGAATTATCCTATTTTGATCTCTAGGGTTCATGATGTAAATTATGAGTATTTTGAATTATACTTCCAAAGGATATTATCTATATGAATTATGTATAAGCTGATATAAAGATTATCATGCATGTTTTCAAGTGAATTACATGATTTTCAAAGTCAATTGATTATGCAATTGAGTTTTACTCTAAGTTCAAGGTATGAATTTCATGCAAGTTATGAAGTAAGGTGACTTATGACCCTATGTGGTGACCTAAGGTCTAAAGATATGAATTATGAAAATATGATTGTAATGATGAAAGAAAAATTCTCATATTACAAGTATGTTATGAAAATGAGCTACTCTATAATTTCAAACCTATGATCATGACCATGATAGATGTAATTATGATTTTATGTTATGTATGTATTCCATGGAATTTGACTTAGCACCGAATGAACTTGAGGTGGGGGCCCTACCAAAAGTCTTAGTAGCAACCTCATATCCCATAAACTACGTGCCACCATAGGTTGACTTTATGGCTTAGCTATTGGATCCATATATAGCATATGTATACCCATCTAGCAGGGTAGATTCTACCTTAGTAAGCATATTCCCCTTTTCTTTATTGTATGGGGAGATAACAGGATTCTATGTTATAGCTTGTATGGTCTTATTGTCGGTTATGGTTCCTATCCCACATATGTATGATCTCTTAAGTATGTTATGATTTTGAATTTATGCTTTTAAATGCTTTGGTCAATATGATTTTCTCATGACTTTACTTATTCTATCTTATCATGTGTTTTACTTAACCTTTGCATTCCATGATTTACGTTGCATGTCACGCCCTCATACTTAGTACATTCTAACGTACTAATGCATACTTTTTGGATACATTGTCTCATAATGTAAGGGTTGAGGTTGAAGATCCTAATCATCCACATAACTAGTAGGTGTTCTCTATCCGACTATGTTGTGGTCAGTCCTCATTGATCGGAGATAAATTTTCAAGTTGGTTATTATTTTCTCTTCAAAACACTTTTGTTTACATTATATATTGAGGGAGATATAGGGACATGTCTTAGCCCCTACCCATACTCATGTGTAGAGGCATCTAGTTAGACATATGTTCGAGTCTATGTTGTCATAAGACATTTTCAAATTTATATTCATGTTTTAGAGTCTCTTATGACGTTTCTGCTTTTATATTTTACATTATGTATGCTTATGATATGTATAAGGGGCTTGGTTAGAGCCCTTTGGGGTTTTAATCGCCGTGTTACGACTAGGCCCTAGGTCGAGTCGTGACAAACTTGGTATCAAAAAATAAGGTTTTTCAAGTGTCCTAAGGTGTCCAACATGCCACATCAAGTAGACTCTTATTCATGGGTGTGAAGCGTACCACACGTATGAGTAGGAGGCTTTGAGGCATTTAGGAATTCTCACTTCTTTCATTATCCATGTCATGCTATAGAGTTTACATTAAGACTTCTTTTCCCTAACAATCTTTCCTTGCGATTTTTTAGAAAGATGGCTCCAAGAAGACCACCATTTCCAAGGGGAGATAATGCTAATGAAGCCCAAGCTCCCCTGACTCCTTAAGACAATGGTCCTCTACTGGACTAAGTGACTAGTGTGGAGTTCCGAACCACTATTACTATGCTAGCCCAAGTGGTGACCAATCAAGGTATGGCTCCTTCTAATATTCCTACTCCACCCTCAAGAGTAAGGAACTTTGCACGAATGAATCCTCCAGAGTTTTATGGCTCAAAAGTCAATAAGGATCCTCAAGAGTTCATTGATGAGTTCTACAAGATAGTGAGTATTATGGGAGTGACTTCAGAATAAAAAGTGGAGTTGGTGGCTTACCAAATCAAGGGTGTTGCTCAAATATGGTACACTCAATGGAAGTTGGAGAGGGTAGATGAAGGTCCTGTCGAATGGGAAGCTTTCAAACTTGCTTTCCTTGATCACCTTTTCCCTCTTGAGTTAAGGGAGGCTAAAGTGTTGGAGTTCATAAATCTTCGACTAGGCAATATGGGAATGAGGGACTATTCCCTCATGTTTACTAAGCTATCCAAGTATGCTCCTTTAATAGTTGCTGATCGATGTGCTTGAATGAGTAAATTCATATCGGAGATGTTCGACTTAGTTGCTAAGGAATGTCGCACCACTATACTTGTTAAAGTGATGGACATATCTCGGCTTATGACCTTTGCGAAACTAATTAAAGGATAAAAGCTCAAGGAAATATGGATGAGGGATTCTAAGAGGGACCGTATGAAGGTGGGTTGTCAAATGCTAAGACCGTTAGTAGTAGTGGACGCTCTCATCAAGGGCAAAGCTCGGAGAAGAAGTTTGCTTGATCTGAGTGCCAACTTGTCTTTTGTTACTCCTTACATTGCTATGATATTTGATGTGTGCCCCAAAGTGTTGATATAACCTTTTTTGGTTTATACTCCCGTTGGTGGTTCGGTATTAGCCCAAAGAGCTAATAGAAATTATCCTGTATAGGTCTTGCACAAAGTTATTCCATGTGACCTTGTTGAACTTGATATGACTAAATTCAACATCATTCTTGGTATGGATTGGTTACATGTTGCTTACGCATCTATATATTGTAAAACTTGTGTGGTTAAGTTTTACTTCCCTAATAAGCCTATTCTTGAATGGAAGGGTAATGATTCAGTGGTTAAGGGTCGATTCATCTCATATATTAAGGCCCGAAAAATAATTTCCAAAGGGTGAATTTATCATATGGTGTGAGTTAGGGACATTAATTCCAAAACTCCTACTCTTGAGTCGGTCCCTATTGTTAATGAGTTCTTCGACGTGTTTCCCGATGATGTTCCCGATATTTCTCCTGAAAGGGAGATTGACTTTGGCATAGATCTCCTTCCTAATACCCAACCTATCTCTATTCCTTCTTACCGTATGGCTCCGGCGGAACTTAAGAAGTTGAATGAACAGTTGAAGGATTTGTTGGATAAGAGTTTTATAAGACTAAGTATTTCACCATGAGGTGCTCCCATGTTATTTGTTACGAAGAAAGATGGATCACTCCGAATGTGTATAGACTAACGACAATTGAATAAGGTTACCATAAAGAACAAATATCCAATCCCAAGGATAGATTACTTGTTTGATCAATTACAGGGAGCAAACTACTTTTCTAAGATTGACCTCTATTTTGATTATCATCAATTGAGGGTAAGGGAGTGTGATATTCCCAAGATGGCTTTTCGGATAAGGTATGGTTATTTTGAATTTGTAGTAATGTCGTTTGGGTTGACAAATGCTCTCGTTATATTCATGGATTTGATGAATTGTATTTTCGAGCCATATTTGCATATGTTTATAGTGGTGTTTATGGATGATATCTTAATTTACTCTCGAAATAAGGAAGATCATATGGGTCACTTGAGGATTGTGTTTCAAACATTGAGGGAAAAATAATTATTCATTAAATTTAGTAAGTGCGAATTTTGGCCAAGAGAGGTTGCATTTCTTGGCCATGTAGTGTCCGGTGATGGGATTAAAGTAGATCCAAAGAAAATAAAGGCAGTTAAGAATTGGCCTAGACCATTATCTCCTTCAGACATTAGAAGCTTTTTGGGGTTAGCCGGATACTACAGAAGGTTTGTTGAAGGTTTCTCATCTATTTCTCCGCCTTTAACTAAGTGACACAAAAGAAGTCAAAATTCCAATGGTCAGAAGAATGTGAGAAAAGTTTCCAAATACTGAAAGATCATCTTACATCAGCTCCTATTTTGACATTGCCCGAAAGGTCAAATGGGTTTGTTGTTTATTATGATTCTTCGCGTGTTGGTTTGAGTTGTGTCTTGATGCAACATGGTAAGGTTATAGCCTATGCATCTAGGAAACTTAAAGTACATGAAAGAAACTATCCAATCCATGATCTTGAACTTGCGACAATTGTGTTTGCATTGAAAATTTGGTGCCATTATCTTTATGGGGTGCATGTTGATGTGTTTACCGACCACAGAATCTTACAATATGTATTTAGGCAAATGTACTTGAACCTTAGGCAAATGAGGTGACCTGAACTCCTAAAAGACTATGACATGAGCATATTCTACTATCCGGGTAAGGTAAATTTTGAAGACGATGCTCTTAGTCGGTTGTCTATAGGTAGTGTTGCATATATTGAGGATAGTAAAAGGGAATTGGTCAAAGAGGTCCATAGATTGGCATGTTTAGGTGTCCGTTTGGTTGATTCCAATAACGGAGGCGTTCTTATACATAATGGTTCAGAATCGTCTCTTACATCAAACGTCAAGGCCAAATAAGAAAATGATCCAATTTTGGCCGAATTGAAGAAGTCTATTGCCAAAAAATCTATTAAGGCTTTCTCCCTAGGAGAATATGGGGTACGACGTTACCAAAGTCGGTTGTGTGTTCCAAATATTGATGGAATAAGAGAGTTGATATTTAATAAGGCCTATAGTTTTTGGTATTCAATTTATCCGGGATCCACCAAGATGTATCATGACTTGAGGGAAGTGTATTGGTGGAATGGCATAAAGAAGGACATAGCGGAGTTCGTGGCTAAGTGTCCTAATTGCCAACAAATGAATATTGAACATCAAAGACCTGGAGGTCTAGCTCAAGAAATCGAAATTCCTACATGGAAGTGGGAAGATGTGAATATGGACTTAATCATGGGTTTGCCTGTACTAGAAGAAAACATGATTCTATTTGGGTCATTGTGGATCGAATAACCAAATTGACATATTTTCTACCTGTCAAAACTTCTTATGGTGCCAAAGATTATGCTAAGTTGTACATTCGTGAACTTGTGAAACTTCATGGTGTTCTTTTGTCGATTATATCGGATAGAGGTACTCAATTTAGTTCATATTTTTGGAATTTATTTCAGAAAGGTCTTGGCACTAAAGTCAAGCTAAGTACTGCTTTTCATCCTCAAACCGATGGACAAGCCGAGAGAACAATTCTAACCTTAGAGGATATGTTAAGGGAATGTGTGATTGACCTTACAGAAAGTTGGGATGACCATTTGTTATTGATTGAGTTCACCTACAATAATAGTTATCACTCTAGCATCTAAATGGCTCCTTTTGAAGCCTTGTACGGGAGAAGATATAAGTCTCTGATGGGGTAGTTTGAAGTTGGTGAGATGGCGTTAATTGGTCCAAATTTGGTAATTTTTGCAATGGAGAAAGTAAGGCTCATAAGAAAAAGATTGAAAATGGCTCAAAGTCGTCAAAAGTCCTATTCGTACACTATGAGAAGAGAGATTGAATTTGATATGGATGATATGGTGTATTTGAAGATTTCACCTATAAAAGGGGTAATGTGGTTTGGTAAGAAAGGGAAGTTGAGCCCTAGATATATAAGACCTTATAGGATATTGAGGCGCATTGGCAAGGTAGCATATGAGTTAGACTTGCCACTTGAGTTGGCTTTGGTTCATCCGCTATTTCATGTGTCAATGTTGAGAAAGTTTGTGGGTGATTCAAATTTTATTGTGCCAAGGGAGAACATGAGTATTGAAGAGAATTTAACTTATGAGGAGGTCCCGATTGAGATTTTAGACCGGCAAGTGAAGAGGCTGATAAATAAAGATGTTACATCTGTCAAAGTGTTATGGAGGAATCAACAAATAGAGAGTGCTACATGGGAAGCGAAATCAGACATGATGAAGCGATATCGTTATCTCTTTCCTTTCACTCAAGCCTAAAGGTACTAAGTTGCTTATGCACAAATCGATTAAACTTCTACGCTTCAGTTCCATATGTCATTCATATGTATGCATTATTCATGAAAATGATTTCTCTCAAGGACTATGTCTTATGTTAAGTATGAAGTTTACATGTTATATGCATTTTCTTTTCAATGTGTCCTCATGACCATGTTGGGTTTCTAAATCCCTTTTCCATGTCTTACCTATATTAGTTGAATCTCATTCGAGGATGATGTTCCCAAGGGGGAGATATTGTAGCATCTCTCAAAAATGATTACAAGTACCTTAAGAATGCCTTGGGAATAGGCTGCTCAAGTAATGCATTATCTTTAATCTTTTTGGAAAATCCGTATTCGAAATATTGATCAGGGGGTCAAAACCTACAGGAAAATGGTCTCGGTGGATTTTTAGGACTTGTATATCAGAATATAGATTTTTGAAGAAATTCACAAAATACTAGGATCCTCCACGACAGGTCCGCGTCGCAGACCTGGGAGAGTTTTTCTGGCCAAGTTTAGTTTTTTTAAAGGTCGTTTTAGACCTTTTCCAAATTATTAGTCAATGAACCTAGACGATTTTAGGACCTAATGCAACTCTATAAATTAACGTAAACCTCTAATTCTATTCATTCTTCTACAATTCATCTATCAAATATTTCTCTCTCTACAAAAAGGCTATCAAGGGTTTCCATTGAAGAATTCAAGTAATCTACTCAATTTTTCCATCAAACTCTCAAGTTCTTCAAATTGTTTGGTGTTCTCACTTAAGGTATATGGGTATTGATTCATGGATTCTTTCATCCATGAAGCCCAATCAATTTCTCAAGGCTTTCTATCAAATTAAAGTATGGTAGTCTATGGATTTTATGATCTCTATTCCTATTGCATGAATTATGATTTAAAGTATGATCATTCCATTCTAAACCGGAAAAAAAAGAGAAGTAAGATCATTAGTGTATTTTAATATAAATTGTTGGGTATTGCATTGAATTGAAGAGTTTTCCCATGAATTCTCCTATTTTGATCTCTAGGGTTCATGATGTAAATTATGAGTATTTTGAATTATACTTCCCAAGGATATTATCTATATGAATTATGTATGGGCTGATATAAAATTTATGATCATGCATGTTTTCAATTGAATTACATAATTTTGAAAGTCAATTGATTATGCAATTGAGTTTTACTCTAAGTTCAAGGTATGAATTTCATGCAAGTTATGAAATAGGGTGATTTATAGCCCTATGTGGTGACCTAAGGCCTAACGATATAAATTATGAAAATATGATTGTATTGATAAAAGGACAATTCTCACATTATAAGTATGTTATGAAAATGAGCTACTCTATGATTTCAAACCTATGATCATGACCATGATATATGTAATTATGATTTTATGTTATGTATGTATACCGTAAGATTCGACTTAGCACCGAATGGACTTGAGTTGGAGGACCTACCAAATACTTAAGTAGAAGCCTCATTTCCCATAAACTATGTGCCACCGTAGGTTGCCTTCATGGCTTAGTTATTGGATCCATATATAGCGTATGTATGACCCGCCTAGCAGGATAGAGTCTACCTTGGCAAGTAGATTCTCCTTTTCTTCATTGTATGGGGAGACAACGGAATTCCATGTTATAGCTCGCATGGTCTTATTGTCGGTTATGGTTCCTATCCCACATATGTATGATCTCTTAAGCATGTTATGATTTTGAATTTATGCTTTTAAATGCTTGAGTCAATATGATTTTCTCATGACTTTACTTATTCCATTTTATCATGCGTTTTACTTGACCTTTGCATTCCATGATTTACGTTGCATGTCACTCCCTCATACTTAGTACATTCCAACGTACTAATTCATACTTTTTGCCTATATTATCTCATAATGTAAGGGTTGAAGTTGAAGATCCTAATCGTCCACGTAACTAGTAGGCATTCTCTATCTGACTGTGTTGTGGTGATACCTCATTGATCAGGGACAAATTTTCAAGTTGGTTAATTCTTTCTTTTCAAAAGACTTTTGTTTACATTGTATATTGAGGGTGAGATAGGGACATGTCTTAGCCCCCGCCTATACTCATGTTTAGAGGCATATAGTTGGACATATGTTCGAGTCTATGTTGTCATAAAATATTTTCAGATTTCTATTCATGTTTTAGACTCTCTTATGATGTTTCTGCTTTTATATTTTATCTTATGTAAGCTTATGATATGTACAAGAGGCTTGGTTGGAGCCTTCGAGATTTCGATCACCGTGTTACGACTAGGCTGTAGGTCGGGTCGTGACATTTATAAAAGATTTATAAAGAATACAATATTTTGAATTGAAAGAGAAACAAACTAACAATACTAATTCAAATCACATTTTATTTAAATTCAAAATTTAATAACTTAACAAGTATAAATATTAACACTTGATAATAGTTTAGACCATGGAATAAATTAATTTTGATGTTTGTTGAAGCACAACTCATCATACGCAACTTGAATTTGGATCAATGTCCAAAAAATGGAACCATACAAGTTATTTACATTTCTTTTATGGTTATTTATTATCAACTCATCTTTTAGTATAGAAAATTATATATCGTTAACTTCTCAGAGAGTCAAAGCTCATAATGTAACGAATCAAAATTTAATTAAGTATTTTCTTAATATCTATTTTTGCACAAAAAAATATCTTATCAATATCATTCTTTTCTTCCCCCTAATTGATAAATTATACCACAAATATGTAACAATTATTAATTATGGGCGAAATCCATCGGTGACCCATTAAAGTTGGCACCAACTTTCACTTAGACACCTAAACCAGGAGATGTTCATTTTAGAAACCTTATATAAGGGTCGAATAAGTCATCTTGATACTTTTGAAATAATCTGTTGTTGGACTCAAGCGCGTGTATTACAATTTCGTCCACATGGATTAGTTGACCAATTATATCATGCCAACTCTGTCTTATTGACACATCATATTAGCTTTAAATTTAAATGCTCAAAAGTTGATCTTCAACTCCATTTTCTCTTCAATTCAAAAACCCATCTTCTTCAGTTTATCGATCAAAACCCTAGGTAAGAATATGAAAGTTCAATCTTTCTTGATTTTCATTCAATTCTTAGTTAGTACTAACTGTTATGTTAGTTTATGTTGCCAATTTCCAGGTTTAAAGGTTGAAATCAAGTGTTGGAGATTTCAAGGGTGAACTTCAATCCAGTCTTTTTGACATTTTTATCAACTACTTCTGTGTTTGCATGTTTTATTTGTTGAAGAAGAAGGTGTATGTTCTGGTTGTTTTCACTCTGTTTTAGCATTTTGTAACTAGGTTTTTTTATTTTATAGAAATTGCACTGATAAAGTAAGGGGCTTTTTGGGTATTTTCTTGTGTTAGGGTCTTCTTTTTGAGATATGGACGACTATATATTGAGATGTTTTCATCATAGGGGTCATGTTATCGCAGACTCTAACCCTACTTACATAGGAGAAATAGATGTACTTGCCGTTGTCATTGATAAAGATCATTTTAGCCTTGTCGAGTTTTTTTCATATATTAAAGACCTTGGGTACAAATGTGAAGGGTTTTTACTGTCAAAATAAAATTAACAATGAATTTTTCCAATTTACTTCTGATATTAAATTGTTAGACTATGTGAAAGACTTAATAGATGGTGATGACTTTCTTGTTTATGTGGTCCATGAAATTGATGAGTTAGAGAAATTGCTAACTCCAGTTGGTCTTTTAGCATGGACAGACTCTGTTGATGTTGCAAATATGGAGAATGAGGCTGCTTTAGATGTAAATGAGACTGAGGATGTTTCAGATGTGAATGAGTTAGATCTGCATAGTAGTGACTCAGATATAAATGCCATTCCTGATGAACTTGGCTGATAGAGTTTGTAGTTGTAGAACTTGGCAACTAAGAGGCATTTCATGCCAACATACTATTACTGCTTTGTGCCACATAGAACAGGAGCCTAAACCTCTTGTGGAGCATTGGTATAAGAAGGATACCTTCTTAAAGGCTTATAGTCATTTCATCCAACCAATTCCAAATATGAATATTTAGCCTGAAACTAACAATCCAAGGATTGAACCTCCCGAATATAAACCAATGCCTGTCAGACCTGCAAGAAATAGAAGAAAGGGCAAAGATGAGGCAAGAAAGAAGTATGGAAAAATGTCCAAAAAAGGATAAAACAGACTTGTTCCATGTGTAAACAACAAGGCCATAATAAGAACAACAAGGTCATAATAAGAGATATTGCAAGGTAATATAATTTTTACTTGCTTGTGTCTTTTTTAATCACTTGTTGAATATTTAATAAATATATATTTTGTGCTTAAATATTCAGGTTGCTGGTCAAAGTTTAGAAGCAGCTACCCATAATTCACAATTTACTGGTCAAATCTCACAAGGAAGTAGCCAACCTGAACCAAAAAACTTCATCCAACCTGAACCAACAACATTTAGCCAACCTGCATCAACAACATCAAGCAAGCATGCTTCTTCAACAACAGTTTGTACTGATACAAGTAGAGTTAAGAAGGTGAATGATACAAGCTCAAGCCAACCACCATCATATGTGGATACAAGTATTCCTTTTACAAGAGGAATAACAAGTCAACTATCTCAGAGGAGAAAAGAGATTATTAAAAAAAAGAGAGGAGGAGCTGCAACTGGAGAAGATTCTGCAAGAGGGGGGACAAAGAAGCCATCATATGGTGGATCAAGTAATATTGAATTTGGCATATTCACAAGTGCAAGTGGAACCAAAATACTCAATGTATGTTGTTTTCTCCTTTGGTTACATAGTAATCTTTACAAGTGTAGCCTACTTACTAATTTTGATTTTTCTTTTTTTTTGTAAAAATAGCTAGGGACTTCAAGTCAAAGAATTCTACCAACAAATTCAAATTTTAAGGATGTAAGTTCAACATGCATAGACCTTGGTTTTAAGCCTAAAGACTTGAGATGGAAAAATAGAGATGCTGTCACTACCACCCAGTTGCAGCAAATGGCAAACAAAAAGAAGAAGTAACAATAACACCAACTTTGAATACTTTTTGCTATGTAATGTAATAAACATTTTTGAGGATTGTAACCTTATATTGATATAGGTTGTAGATGTATCAGAAGCAGTAAAGATTGGTACATGAGAATATGATACATAAAATTTCCTCTTAAATTCGAATCTGATACATGAGAATAGCTGATACATAACCATTCGACATATTTGAAAGATTAAGGGTTGATACATTGGAGATTGTTATATTAGTTTTCAATTGAATTGTGGTTGATACATTACATCTTGTATTGATATAGGTTATAGATGTATCAGAAGCAGTGAAGTTTGATACATGAGAATCTGATACATAAACTTTCCTCTTAAATTCTAATCTGATACATGAGAATAACTGATACATAACCATTCGACAGATTAAGGGTTGATACATTGAAGATTGTTGTATTAGTTTTCAACTGAATTGTTGTTGATATATAACATTTTGTATTGATAGAGGTTGTATATGTATCATAAGCAGTAAAGCGTTTACTTGATATATGAGAATCTGATACATAAACTTTCCTCTTAAATTTGAATCTGGTACATGAGAATAGCTGATACATTATCACGACCCAACCCCGTAGGCCGCAATTGGGGTCCAACCTGGACCCCCCGTATACTTAACTATAAGCTGTGGTCAAGTTGAACTGTAAATGAAATAATATCATGTAACAGAGCCCCACTGGGCGATAACATTTACATATACCTGTAGCCCTTTTTGTTTGTATCACAACATGACAGGGCACGCAAGCCGACGAGGCTGCCATAACATAATAACATGTACAATATATCATATAGACCCAGCTGAACCAAACTGACATATACAACCCACATATACATGTCTGTAGACCTCTAAAAAAATAACTGACAACATGCAGCGGGACAGGGCCCCCGCCGTATCTCCGAATGGACAAAACAATTTTATACATCAGTGGACAGTATCAAAAACTAGGCCCCGATACAATGAAGCCTCTTTCAGCTGAGCTGCATGGAATCCTAAGCTGACGCACTCCCAAAACCTATATCTGTACCTGCGGGCATGAATGCAGCCCCCCAAGAAAGGGGGTCAGTACGACATATGTACTGACTATGTAAAACGTAACCTAGTACAACTGGAGGTATATCCAAAATGGAGAAGCAGGGGAACCAATTATCAAATCAGAAACATGTACCAGTACTCTTTGAATCACAAAAACATGCATGCTCAAATTTTCAATATAGCCGGCCCCATCAGGGGTCCGGTGAATCATATATGTAGTATTAGTATCAGGCCACGTGCCATCACCACCTTATTACAACACATCATCATCATATATATACATATGTACCCGGCCCTCTAGTGAAGGGCTCGGTGGATAATGCAGTGAATTGCACGAATATGATAACTGGCCCGAGACTCGGAGAAGAAGTGTTACAGTATACACGAGTAGAGTCGTGAGAAACCAAACACAGTTTAAATCATTAACCGAGACTCAACTATATAAGAGGACTAAGTTATTGTCTAAGAATTCGAGTAACAGTATAGTCATTCTAGCCGTCCTCTAAGTGCCATTAGGGGCTACATTAATTACATCTCGAGGTTCTTAGACATATACCAAAGTAAGACTATTCACTTAAGAATTCCAGAGTATTTGCCTTCGAATAGTGTTATGACTAGGAGTCTGTATATTTATTAAGTCCTCAGTGTATAAAAGATTCAAGGAAGATAACTTAACTATCACACAAGCTTTAACATTCAGAACTGAATAAGGAGCATTCAAGAATGGAATTACTTTAGATGTTATGTCACTATTTACTTAGCTTTAGGACATGCCAAAAGAAAAGAAGGGATAGGCTTCACATACCTCTTATGGACTTCCCTTAGTCGTGTTTACGTCGTCGTCCTCGAAACCTATTTAACACGGAAATAAGGCGAGTATTAACAACCTTAGATTTTTCATCAACTTAATCTACCCACTAGTATTCATAGCATTCATCCCCTCTCTTGCCTTCTCGACTAGTTCCTTAACTAGTTAGGGTGTTAACGGAAATCGGACAGCACCTCCCCTATAATATATGCCCTATTTGAATTTCCCAACCATATCCTTAGCACCTGCATCCAACCAACAATACAACCAGCAGATCATATATATATAACATGGCAACATTACACAATATAAACTCCAAATGACTCACCCGAAGTTACGATACCAAAAGAGGATTTTTAGTTTCTATTTTGCGAAACTTTTAACCATACGAAGCGTGGGGTTGTGTGGATGTAACCAGAAGCTCCCCCACATCATTTAGAGAAATATTAGACCCTGCAACACTCCACAACACAACCAGCAGCATCCCCCACACGCACAACACCTTACTTCGATAACTATTTAACTATAGCGATTCCAAATTCGTTTGTTTCGAACGCCGAACTTTTCAAACCTTTTCCCCAACTTCCAGCAGACCCTAAGGTGTCTAATACACCCTAATTTAACATTATAAACTTCAAATTAGACGGGAAGAACTTACCTTTCCCGAAATTGGCTAGAACTCGCCGAAATCGCACCTCGGAATTCTTTTTAGTGTGCTGAATCGTCGTGGCAGCTTGCTGTCCGTTTTTTGGCTGCACCGAAATCTAATTTTATTCTACTAATACTTCCATATCATCGTGGAATATGCTATATAATTAATTTACAGAACAAAATTAGGACTTACCTTATTTTTCTCCCAAGCCGTCGCAATTTTCTCCTTAGCTCTAGGGTTTATTTTCCCTTATTTTGGCTGAAATTTGAGGAACAAACTGAAGTATATGATTCATATACATACATATATGTGGCTGTAGGGTGTGACACGTGTCATCCCCAAGAGGTGACACGTGTACAACCCCTATTGGCTCACCGCATCTACATGCCGAAGGAGGGGCTGCCACGTGGCAGTGGGGCCCACCTCCCCCAAGCAGGTGGGTCACCTACTTGACCCCAAGCAGGTGGGTCACCTGCTTGCTTAGGTGCTTCCATGTGTCACCCTCCTATTGGCTTCCCCGCGCAAATTTTTTTCCTCCTCGTGGGTTCGTAATCTCATTCGTAATCTCATCTCACTTTAAGAGCCTATGAAACCCTTGCTACGTAAGCTTGGTATGTAATCAAGGAACTCACGTATGTAAGACTTCTAAGTTAGTAGCTTACGTAGGTAAATCGAGTTCTACAACTCGTTACTTGGCCTCCAATTCCTTCCGGATTCTTATGATTCCATTTCCAACCTTCTCTACTACGGGGTATCACATCCTCCCCTCCTTGGAGTCATTTGATAGTGTCGTAGCGTATCCGACTCACATGATAATGTCCAAGGAACTTATGAGACATTCCGAGTTTAAAAAGGGTGGGGTGTAACATACATAACCATTCGACATATTCGACAGATTAAGGGTTGATACATTGAAGATTGTTGTATTAGTTTTCAACTGAATTGTGGTTGATACATATCATCTTATATTGATAATAAAAGATGTGTAGTTTGGTAATTTATTCTTTTAACAATTAGGCTTCAATCTCCATATTCCAAACATTACCAACCCAGTAGCGATGCCACCAATAATAAATATATTTTTTGCTCGATTTGTTTTTTCATCAAAAACCTTGACTTTCTTCAACAAACTCCAGATCACCTTATTTTCTTGAGGAGGGTGTCTATCTTCACACCAATAAAAAAAATCACAGCCACCCATTTTCTACAAAATCAATCAGAAAAAAAAATTAGAAGCCCACAATTAACTATATAATTAAATTTAAGAAAAATAAAGAATTACTTTACCTTTAAAAGTTAACAAGTAAAACATCTACGATCTGGATTTAGTTGGGTCCAAGAAGTCTTTAATAGTGCTTCATTATCACATTTACAATATCGACATTCATCCAAAGAGGCCATGGAAGAGTTGGAGAAGCTCGACATGGAAGTGTAGGAAAAGCTTGACATGAAAGAGAGAAAAACAAAGAAGAAGAGAGAAAACTATTTTTTTTTCAAATCAGAGAAAGAAGCTAAGAATTCGGGAAAAATGGAATAAGAAAGGGTATAAATACATAGATGGGAGAGATATTTCTGTTATAGGCCAAGTATGATGCCACATCTGATTAAAAAGTAGCTTCTACGCGCCTCAGATAGGTGAAAAACACACGAGGTGCCAACTATGTAAAAATTGTCAAGATGACACATTCGACCCTTACATAAGATGTCTAAAATGAACATCTCCTGGTTTATGTGTCTAAGTGAAAGTTGGTGCCAACTTTATGGGAACCACCGATGGGTTTCGCCTTAACTATGTAAACAATTTCTATTGAGACACACCACCCTAATACTATTATATAAATACTATTTCCATTTTAATTAACAATATACGTTCACATTTAATGTACATACACAATCTCTACACATCGCACACTCATGAGATGCACGATGTTGATAGTGATAGAAACGACATAAAGTCATCATTGACGTTGTTCCCTTTTTTCAAAAAGAAACTTTAACTTTGTGGTCGTCCTATGATCCCTTTAAAGTAATATTATTGTCTCATTTTTCGATCAACCCCACATTTAAAAAGAAATGTCATGCACCAATTCTTGATTGTCACGTGTTAAATATCATAAATTTAAAAACTAAAAGAGAAAAAGACTAACTTTTTATAAAAAATAAAATAAAAATCCAAAACCCTCTCCCTTCCCCCGCCCCCTTCTCCTCTTTACCACAAATAGGAAAAGAAGAGGAAAAGTGACAGAGGTAAAAAAAATTAATTGCCATTATTTCAAGGTCACATTAATTGATATTATAGATAAAAAAGTAGTGAGGTAGATCATAAAAGTGGAGGAAAAATTTCATTTTTGGTCCCCGAAAAGCATTTTTTCACAGGATAAAATGGTGATTAGTAATGATCATCTCTCTCTTTATTTTTTTCTTTGACTTTTTATTATCTCTTCATCATCTTTACCAAAAAAATAAAATACCAACGACTAAATTTATTACCAATGTAGTGCAAAAAATATCTCTTTGTTATCAGAAAATGCTTTTTCACCGGATAAAATAGTGATCAATAGTAACCATCTCCCTCTTTATTTTTTCTTGTCATTTTTATTACCTTTTCATCATTTCTATTAAAAAAAATCAAACATGACGACGGAAATCACGTTCAAAAAGACCAAAAAATAAAGAATTCAATAGAAAATAAAAATTAAAAAAAGTATAAACAAAAATAGAAAATACCTTGGGTCATCTCTCTCACTCTCCTTGAGAGAGATCACTCTCTCTGCTAGGTGACTATAAATGGTACACTAAAAGTAATATAAAATTATTTAGCGAGGTCATAGGGCGCCTGCAAAATTAAGATGTTTTTTTAAAAAAAAGGACAAGTGGTTGTTTTAAGTATTTTTGAAAATATTTCAATAACGATAGTCAAAATTAAAATAAACTCATCCTAAAAAGTCACACATTAATATTGTAGTCTTGCGTTCCAACGTTGCGCCGATTTGACAACTTGTGAATCATTAACTATATTTGTTTTTAGTATTAACTCTAGACAAGTAGTTTAATTTTATTAATTATTATGTTTAATCATTAAATTTTATTCACTTGATTATATTTGAAGCAAAATTCAATTGTAAACTTTGGGATTCATAGTTACTTACTATCATCAAACAAGCAAAAAATAGAGAAAAACTAAATATTTTTACATATTGATATATTGAAGGGGATTTGAGAGAAATTAGTACGGTTCTACATCGAATGAATAGAGATAAACAATTGTCCTTATTAATATTTTTGCCTTAAAATGATTGTCCGTAAATTTTAAGAATTAAATTAGACAATCAAATTTTAACCACTGCTATATATCTTCTTATGTAGGGGAAATGGATTGGGACTGTTAATTATGAATTTTTCTTTTTAATGGGGGTGAGATGTGGGAGGGGTGGGGCGATGTATTTGATTGAAACATAATTTGAATTGTAATGAAAAAAATTATTATGAAAAGATGAAATTAAAAAAAACTTTTTAAAACTCTAAAGTGTATAACTTTTTTAATTAATTAACCATTGTTTTTTTAAAAATGAATTGCATACTATACACAAATAAAAAAATAAATGAAGACTTTTCATCCTTCTTTGTTTATTATTTCAAAGAGTATGTAGAATAGGAAAGAGTCAACTTTGTTTTGGAGGAAACTTAAGGGAAATAAATGTAGAAATCAAAATAAGAATATTATCGAATTCTTATAAGCAAAAGTTATTATTGTCTTTTTACCATTTTGACCAAATTTGGGCTTAATCTATATCTAAGTATGTGTATCTAAATATAGACTGCAACTACAATACATTAATTTAGAAACGAATCACACGTATAAGTTTCTACCATATCAATGATCCAAAAAAAAAAATATTCAAAAATTTCTAATTTCTTTTCATTTTTGTTGAACATCATAAATCTCTTTTCACAAATACATATAATCTTAATTCATACCGTGCTTATGCTCCGCAAGCGGGCTTAGGCAAGGAGGATAAGAGGAGCTTTTGAGAGGATTTGAACGAGTTAGTGGGAGGCATATCGCCTACTGAGAAGCTTTTTGTGGGAGGGGATTTCAATGGGCACATCGGGTCTATTTCGGGAGGGTATAATGATGTGCATGGAGGCTTTGGCTTCAGGGACAGAAATGGAGGAGGAGTTTCACTTTTGGATTTTGCAAGAGCTTTTGGGTTGGTGATAACCAAATCGAGTTTCGCAAAGAAGGAGGACCACTTGGTAACCTTCAGTAGTTCGGTGGCTAAAACTCAGATAGATTTTCTACTCCTTAGGAAGGATGATAAAGGTAGGTGCAAAGACTATAAGGTCATTTCGATAGACAACTTTACAACCCGACATAATCTCTTGGTGATGGATTTAGGGATCAAGATGACGAGGAAGAAGAGGGTTTGAAATGACCGACCTAGGATCAGATGGGGGAGTTTGACCACGTCTAGTGCCCTGGAGATGGGAGAGAAATTGAAGGATATGGGGCCCTGGTATAATAGTGGGGATTAGAATAATATGTGGGATAGGACGACAAGTTTTATCAGGGTTGTAGCAAGGGAAGTGATGGGAATCTCAACAGGTAGTCATAGTCGGTATCGAGGGGACTGGTGGTTGAATGGAGAAGTTCAAGGGAAGATGGAAGAAAAGAAGATGGCGTATGCAAAGTTGATAGAAAGAAAGGATGAGGTGGAGAAGTGGAAAAATAGGGAACTTTATAAGATAGTGAGGAATAAGGAAAAGTCGGCGGTTTGGAAGGCAAAAACGACAGCTTTTGAATGCCTTTATACTGAACTAGAAGAGAAAGGCAGGGATAGGAAATTGTTCAAGCTAGCCAGGGCGAGGGAGAGAAGGTCACACGATGTGGATCAAGTGAAGTGCATTAAGGATGAGCATGGAAAAATATTGGTAAAGGAGACCCTCATTAAACAGAGATGACAGTCATACTTCCATAAACTTTTGAATGAATAAGGGGACAAAGAGATTGTGTTGGGAGATTTGGAACATACAGGGAGGCATGATGATTTTGGAGGTTACAGGAATATTACGGCCGAGGAGGTTAAGGGTGTTATTCGTAGGATGCGCTGGGGAAGAGCGACCGGACCTGATGAGATTTTTGGGGAATTTTGGAAGAGCGCAAGGTCGGTAGGTTTGGAGTGGCTGACTAGGTTATTTAATGTCATTTTGAAGATGGAAACGATGCCCAAATAATGGAGGTCGAGCATAATGATACCCCTATACAAACACAAGGGAGATATCCAGAGCTGCAACAACTATAGAGGTATCAAGCTTCTAAGCCATACTATGAAAGTGTGGGAAAGAGTGGTGGAGATGAGGGTGAGGAAAGACATGTCTATTTCAGAGAACTAATTTGGATTTATGCCGGGATGCTCAACTATAAAAGCCATCCATCTTATGATGAGACTGGTGGAGCAGTATAGGGAGAGAAAGAGAGACTTGCATATGGTATTCATCGACCTAGAAAAGGCTTACGATAAAGTTCCACGAGAGATACTATAGAGATGTCTGGAGGCTAAAGGTGTACCTATGGCGTACATTAGGGTGATTAAGGACATGTATAAGGGTGCCAAAACTAGGGTAAGGACAGTAGGAGGGGACTTAGAGTACTTCCCAGTTGTGATGGGGTTGCATCAAGGATCAGCTCTCAGTCCATTTTTATTTGCCTTATTAATGGATGAATTGATGCGACAAATTCAAGGTGAGGTGCCATAGTGTATGATTTTCGCGGAAGACATAGTCCTGATCGATGAGACTCGTAGTAGAGTTAACGCTCAGCTGGAGGATTGGAGACTTACCTTGGAGTCTTAAGGGTTTAAGCTGAGTAGGACCAAGACAGAGTACTTAGAGTTCAAGTTCAGTGAGACACCTTAGGAGGTTGGCACGGAAGTTAGGTTTGGTGACCAGGCCATCCAAAAGACGATAATGTTAGCGGGGAGATTGATGATAATGTCACACACTGTATTGGGGGCAAGGTGGATGAAATGGAGGCTCTCTTCCGGTGTGCAATGTGACAAGAAGGTGTCACCACAACTTAAGGTCAAGTTCTACAAAGTGGTGGTTAGACCAGCTATGTTATATGGGGCGGAGTGTTGGTCAGTTAAGGTCTCTCACATTCAAAAGATGAAAGTTGTTGAGATGAGAATGTTGAGATAGATGTGTGAGCATACTAGGAGCGACATGATTAGAAACGAGGCTATTCGAGATAAGGTAGGAGTAACCACTGTGGACGACAAGATGCGGGAAATGCGACTGAGATGGTTTGGGCATGTGAAGAGGAGAGACACAGATGCCCCAGTGCGGAGGTGTGAGAGGTTGACCATGGATGGTTTTAGAAGAGGTTGGAGTAAGATGAAGAAATATTAGGGAGAGGTGATTAGACAGGACATGGCGCAACTACAACTTACCGAGTACATGACCTTAGATAGAAGGGTGTGGAGGACCCACATTAGGGTGGAAGGCTAGTACATAGTCTCGTTATTCTTCCTCATTAGTAGGTGCATTAGCACACTATAATTTTTTATGCTCTGATTTCTGTTATTATTTATAACTTTCTGTACTTTCTGTACTTTGATTACTCTATTTTATTTGTCTCTCTCATTATTTATTTTCCTATATCACTTTAAACTTCTTAGCCTTATCTAACCTCTTTTTATGCTTTTATTGAGCCGAGGGTCTTTCGAAAATAGCCGTCCTACCTTAGTAGGAGTAAGGTCTATGTACACTTTACTCCCCCCCCCAACCCTACGTCGTGGGATTTCTCTAGGTTGTTGTTGTTATTATATAGTTTATCGGATACATGAACTCTTTTTCCAAACAAAACCAGTAATTCCTTCTATTCCGATAGAGCAAAATTTCAGGCAGTTAATGCCAATTCAAATCAGTATGTATTACAAAACGATACCAAATTCCTAAAAAACAGAAATGCTCAACGTGAACCTATACTTGGAATTACCCCATTATCGGAAAAAGGGAGACCAAAAGAATGAAACTTTGAGGTTGTCAAGCAACAACAATTGACTGTTATTTCGAGGACTCAATGGAAGGGGAAGGATTAGAATAGAGATTGGGCTGATTTGAATTGAATGAGTAAATTATAGAGATAATTACGTGGATAGGATTTTATTTTAGGTTATTTTTAAAGAATGATTTATTTCAATATATCTGACTTTAAATTTGGCACATAACTAATAAAAAGTAGAATAATAGGTAATTATTTAAAAGTATAAATTGAATTAGTAGATATGGTATGAATATATATATATTTTAAAATTTGTGCACGTAACAAATAAGTGGTACTATTTCATTTTTATTTTTGTTATAAATATATTTATATTATAGTGAATGTCTATTATATGGATTCCTTATGAGAAAAGTTAGGAATCCTAGTTAGTGGCCAAGTTAGTTTTCCCTTATAAATAAAGGGGTCTTCCTTTATTGTAATTAACTCTTAAATATCCCTCAAGAGAAATAAGAAGTCTTCTCTCTTCTCCCTATTACTTTATTCTTCTTATTTTATATAGTTTCATAACACATTATCAGCTCGAGTCTCTAATCAATGGAGAAATTAAATAGTAGTGTAAAGCCGTCTAATGTTTTCAATCTCCCAAAGTGAAACACTTGAAGTATGCATCCCGACATAATTAAAAATGCACTTCAACAATGATGAAAAGCATAGTCGACTCCAAGGGACACAACACTAACAATATGCAACAGCACGTTGAATTGCATAATTTAGCTTTCATGAGGTTAATAGTTTTTCTAAGTTATATTAATTGCAAAACACCACTTTTTGCAGGTAATTTCGGTGATAAAAGGTATGTGTTTTGTTTGACTATATTTATTAATGTTGATTACAATAGATAAACAATTTCAACTTTGTGTACTACTATAGCGTATGCTTATATTAGTAATTGCCAAAAGTGATTAAATTTATTTATATATTTCTAATTATTAGCAGTGGTAAAGTTTTAAAGGTTCAATGGTGAATCTTGGTGAATTTTGGCATATTATGTTATTGATTGAGGGTAAGACGATGGATTCAATCCCTATCATACCAAAATAGTAGACATCGGATTATATTCTTGATGTATCATGATGATTAGATAATGACTTTAAGTCTCAGTGATTTATGGCCCAAAATGCCTTTATATGGATAAGACGATGGATTCATGTACAATCGCACCAAGAGGGTAAGACATCAGGTTTGAGTCTTGATGCACTGTGTTAAAAGAAGTTGGGTTCAAGTCCCACGATATATGTCATAACACGGCTTATATGGATAAGACATTGGGTTTGAGTCTCAATGCACCTTATTGATGATATAATGATGACTAAGACAAAATAATGTGCTTTGGTGAAAAATCATGAAACCTATTCCACTGAATTTGCTCCATTCCTTGATGTGAATGTGATAGCAGTGCATAAAATGTCTGAAAGAAGACAAGTGATTGAATAATGCACATGAATGTGGAATAAAGTACTAATTAAGCTATCATAATTTGATATGCTTAGATGGTGTGTTGCATTCATGAAGAATGAGAACTTTTGATAAATGCTACAGATGTAGATCCATTCTCTAAATTGAATGTGGTAGCAATGCATACTATGTTTGAAAGAAGACAAGTGATTGAATAAAGAACATGAATGTGGAATGAGAACTTTTCTTCATGAATGAGGACTTTTTATAATGATGAGAAGAATTATAAAAAAATCAAATGGACATCCATTAAAGAACCTAAAGATTCTTTTAAATTATGAATTTTCTTGTATTGCTTGTTATCAAGGCAAGTTAATTGTGACTAGACCATCACCAACGAAAGTTGAGATTGAGTCCCCTATGTGCTTGGGATGTATACATGGGATATTTGTGGACCTATTCACCTATATAGTAGGTTGTTTAGATACTCTGATCCTAATAGATGTTTTCTATAGATGGTCTCATGTGTGCCTATTGTCATTTCACAATTTAGCGTTTGCAAAATTATTGGCACAAATAATATAATTGCAGACACAGTTTTCTGATAATCAAATCAAGTCCATATGTCTTGATAATGCTACAGAGTTTCATCCCAATCATTTAATGATTATTACTTATTGATTGGGATTGAATAAACCCAATATTGAAGAATGTGATAGTGCAAAAATAAATCTTATTAATATGAATGTGCATTTTATCGTGATGAGATCACGACGCACCTTCAGAAGAGGTAGAGTAATTGAGAAGAAATACATCTGAAATTTACTTCTGAAGTAGTAAATATGAAATTTACTTAAGAAAATAGCACATGTCATGAAAAACTTAGAGTTTACTAGTGCAGATAATTGACGTGAACGATTTGGCCATCCCAAAGATGTGCATACTGAGTAATAGGCATATATTGAAGAAGTAGAAAGTCTTTCAAGAATTATTTAATGTTGTTTTTCTCATGATAAGTTGATTGGATCAACTAGTGTTGGGATTATATCCCTAAATTTTGAATGTATAAAATATGAATATGAGTCCGTTCACCTGTTATGTGATATGATAAATAGATGCATCTATAAGATAATCACATGTGCGTTTATTGCCGATCTATAGTTTGACATTCACAAAATTGTTTGTGTAAAATAATTGAGTTAAAAGCACAACTTTCAGAATATGTAATCAAGATATTTCATCTTGATAATATTGATAATTATCCAAATTGATGTGACATTAAATGCCTCAGATAAATAGTCAATCATTGCTTATGAGAACAAAACTTCATGGTCTGAATATATGATAGATTGCATATAAAAGTATGCATCAAACCAACAAATTATGATCAATTTCCTTCTAAATTGGTTTATGGTTAGGGACGATGTAATTTCCACATAATAATTTTGATTTGTGGTATATGATTAATGAATATACCATGATGCACGAAGTTGAATTCCCCAAAATGAAATGAGATATATATGTTAGTTTTCCTAACATAAGGGGAAGATAAGAAGCAAGCAAGAGTAGAAAATGCTCCTATTGAATGTCCCTGAAGGACATAGGGTATAACATGTATGAAACATGGTAGACCAATCGGTTCTAAATAAAATAATCCTTGAAAAAGGAGGTGGAGCAGATGATTAAAATGATTATAATGTTAAGGTAATGTACTCTTCAAGAGCCTACGACATAACACTTCATGAAACCTCATGGGAGGATTAGGTACCGAAAAATAATGAAGTGATGAGATCTCAATAAGTTATGTTGTACTGCGAATCGATACAAAATAATATATCATTGACGATATCTTTGATACAATAGCGCATAAAATTATAAAATATTATGAGGATCTAAATTCTACAGTCTATTAAAGCATGTTGGTGTAGAAATATTTATCAAGTGAAAAAAGTGGAATGATGCATCTTGGTAAGCGTAAAGCTTATTTGACTTGCAATCTAGACACTAGAAGATGTTATGCAATTACTATTGAATATTTTCATTTGACAAAATTGATATAAAAATGTCTTATGGATTCAAAATGCGTGAAGCATATAAAAATTCTTGAAATAAAAAAACTTATTTATAATCCTCATATGGATTAAATCAATCAAGAATCTTTTATATTGCTATGCAAGTTGATAACTTGAATAAGAACTTTCTAAGAGTTTTCAAAAGGCAATAGATTATTTGCATAAAGAAGTTGAAGTGGGACACTTGCAGAATTCCTTGATCCTAAAGAGACGATTCATAAAAGGAGAGAAAATAAATCACATTTCGCCAAAGCTTTTCTACACACACAAGCTCCCAAGGATGGTGATATCAACGTGCAACAGATTCGTTCAAGTAATAATATGTCTTCTTTATTCATCAAGTCTCTAGCAACTACAACTTTTGAGAAGATGGTGCACAACCTTGGAATGCGAAGATTCAAGTCTTTGGATTGATGTTCTAATTAGGGGGAGTTAACACACGATGTACTATTTTTTCCTCACAAGGTTTTTTTCCATGGGTTTTTCTTGTAAGGTTTTTAGTGAGGCATCCCAAAATGCATATATTAGATATGTGTACTCTTTTTTCTTCATTATAATTTTTTTCCACTGAATTTTATCTAGTAAGATTTTAATGAAGCACATAATCTATCAACTAGACATCCAAGGGGGAGTGTTATAAATATTTTTGTACTATAGTGAATGTCTATTATATGAATTCCTTGGGAGAAAAGTTAGAAATCCTACTTAGGGACCAAGTTATTTTTCCCTATAAATAAAGGAAATTTCCTTTGTTGTAATGTACTCTTAAATATCCCTCAAGAGAAATAAGAAGTCTTCTCTCTTCTCCCTACTACTTTATTCTTCTTATTTTATATAGTTTCATAATAATTTTCGAGTTTTTCCTCAACATCCAATATTTGTAATGGGCTCACCCTAGTAAAATCAATTCATGGAAATTTTATATGGCATAGCAAATATGTACTCTGTATCTAAGAGTCATACTTATAATTATAAAATATATATGTTATAAAACTAAGTTAAAAGAGTAATTATATAAAGTAAGAAAGTAGACAAGAAATAAGAGAGACAAAAGACGACAACTTCTTATTCTTACAATAGTTCAAGTGTATACAATATGAAATCTAATGCCTCTATTTATAGGGCTACATAGAGGTATAAAAAAGTTACTCATAAACATGAAATTAACCATGAAAGATAAAGAAACATTAACCATGAAAGTTATGAGGGATGATCAAGGGGGAAGGTTATGGAGGTGTGGGAGTTACTACATATAATGGTGTAGTTACACCTTAAAGTTATGGATATCCAAATAAATATAATATATTTACAACACTCCCCCTTGGATGTCATATAATATGCCTTATTAAAACCTTACTAGGAAACACCCTATGGGAAAAATACTTATTGAAGGAAAAATAGTATACATATCTTGTAATATGCTATGTTTGCTGCCTCATTAAAAAATTTGTCTCAAAAATCCATTGGGACAAAACCTAAGCTAAGAAAAAAAGAATGCAATGTGTATTTACTCCCCTTTATGAAAATATTACTTAACATTTCAAAGATGACGCACATCAATCTTGTATAAATTCCATTGAAGATTGTGCTTGAAAAGAACTTCGCAAAATGCACATATTTTATTTCCTTCGATATATTCTTCTTTCACTTGGTTCAACATTGTCAAATAATGTCACGACCCAAGATTAGGGCCTAGCCGTGATACGGCGAATGAGGAACCCGAATGTACCTCACCCAAACCTCTTAGCATTCATTTAGCCTTTCATCAGTAATGACAAATAAATATCAAGCGGAAAAAAGGGGAAAACGGGACTAAGGGAGAACATCACAAAATAAGAGTCATCATCAAGCTTAGATCATCATACATTTATGTCCAAACATACCTCTACTAATAGACTTGGCGGGGGCTAAGACATGTCCCTAACTCACCCTCAAATAAACTAACAATAAAGCACCAAAATAGGTGTCTTAATACGTCAACATAACATATGCTAGAAAGAGGAGGAGTATTCTCTGAAACAATGGGAACTCACCAAAACTGGCCTTCAAACGAACAAAACTAACCACGTGGAGGAGGATGAACACCGGTCCCTACATGATGATATCATGTAGGCAAAAGAGTATGCACTAGTACTTTGAATATACTAAGTATGTGAGATATGCATGAACAAGTAAAAGAACATAATCAATATGCCATAAGGTGCATGACCAATCATAATGAGTATGAGTATAGCATAAAACTAATCTTTAAACATAAGAAATTCTTGATCAATGCATATCATAAAATTTCAAAGTAACACTTACTTTATATCATATGACTTTTGAGATAGGACCTTTAACCTTATAAGAGATCATGCACATATGAAAGATATCAATAGTCATAGTAAGAAATACCTTAAACATCGAGGGAAGGACCTTGTAACTTAGTGAGAGCGACCATTAACCGACATAAACCATGTGATCCGTAACATGGAGTCCTAATGTTTACCCATACATCGGAGGAAAGGGGGAGACTACTTGCCAAGATAGACTCTTATATGCCTAAGTGGATTCACTAAGATACATAAACAATTGAACCTCAACTATAGGTGATCCTCTAAGGAATCAACCCTTTTCTACGCGTGATCCTTTAACCTACGGTGGCACGAAGTTAAGGGAGAACAGAATCTTTTTACACGTCTTTTGCCTTTGCTATGGGAGATAATGCTTATCCCAAGGTCCACTCGGTGCTAGGAAAACTCTCAACGAAATAGAAAAACCATAAAACATAAACTCAATCATTGTGTGGGAGGGGCCATATCTACTACCCGTTCACTCTTCATAAGAACAAAATCATAGAATAGCTCCTTAACTTTACCTTATGTGATGTGAGAGTAGACCTTTCATCATTATATATCTTTATTCATAAAATATCTTTAGAGCCTTAACTCACCCTATCGTTAATTTTGCTTGAACATTTCATCATTCACAAAATTTATTTGTAAAAAGCACCTTTAAACTCATTTCTAGACATTGTCAAAGATTCATTTGGAGTCAAACTTCATTTCAACTTTGATTTATCATAAGAAAGTAGGTGGGTTCATTTTATAAAGACCGTCAAATACATTTAAAGAATACTTGTATGCATGAGACTGATATAAATGCATCAAATCAAATATCTTAGGAACAACCCACCATATGCACTTTAAAACGGCCTTTCAAACCTTCATATAAGAACCTTGATAGATCATCCATTTCATGTAAATAAGAATCAATATAAGTTAATATAGACAAATAAACTTCGAATACTCAAGAATCTATACATTTGGAATCGTAGTATGAAAACTCATAAAAATTGATCACTTGAAATTGAGAGTCAATATATATATATATATCAATATAAGTAAATAAACTTCAAATATACGATAATCTATATATTTGGAACCATCATGTAAAATACCATAAGATTTCATTATTTTGAATTGAAATGCTAGGTTGAGAAAATATTTGGGCTCCATGGGTGGAAGGACCCATGGATGAAAACCCAAATACCTTAGAATAAAACTTGAAGAAATCTTGATGCTAGGTCCTAAATGGGAACCTTGAATCCTTTGAGTTTGAGAGAGAATTTGTTGGAGATGATTCAAGGGAGAAGAGGTGAAGTTTAGGGTTTTGGGGAGGCAAAAGACTGCAAAAATGACCCCAAAATGCGTCCAAGTTCGTCTATATATGTTCAGGGAATTATTCAAGTTGCGCTTACTTGAAACTGGAAATTTCCACTAAATTTTGAACTAACAGGGAGCAGGTTCGCGATGCGGAGGTGTCTTCCTTCAATTCATTTTTTTCCCATAATTAAAATTTGAGCCAAGATTGACCAAGTTTGCGATGCGGACTTGACACGTACCCTTCTGGTTAAGAGGACATAATGTTTTACTTCAAATTTCAAATAATAAAATCTTGGTGGCATTGAAAAGAAGACTCAAAGACCTTTAATTTGATAGGTCATTATTTATCTAATTCATTATATGATAAGAGATATAGTCATTTGAAATTGACCCTTATACAAACTCATACGAAAAAACATAGCTGATAGAAATTCTTTGGACTTGGCTTGATGTTAGAGAAATCCTTCATGACCCTAAACCACATCTAATACACTCTAAATACTTAGTAATTGATCCTAACTTATATATATACAATTAAAAGTCGATGAGTTTGAGCTTATACGCCTATAAAGAATGGTTCAGGTCTTGCCATAGAAATTTTTGAGATGTTATAATATCTCTCCCTTGGGAACATACATTCTCGAATGAGAATCACTAGCATAAAAAGTACATGGCACGAGGACTAGCAACACAACATGAACAAAATGACACTTGCAATGCATAAAACATAAGATCTTTAAACTTAGCATAAAATATGACTTTAAAATTTAACTTCATGAACATGCATGCCTATGATAAAATGAGATTAACTAGAACTCGGGAATTCGTTAGGGTAGACATGAGAAACTTAATGCTTCGACTAGCATGGAAAATCAAACACTCGGGTTAAAATCAATCATGGCACAATGAATAAAAAACTAATCCTTACCAACCATTATCATAATCAAAGGAAACTCGTAACATACCGGATGAACCAGCCTGAGCTATCTCCCTTCCTCTTCTAGTAGCCACTGGAAAATCCCTCATCTTTTATTCCGTATCCCCACACTTTTAGCAACCCTCCTTACTAGCCATGCATTTTTATTGGTGAGTCCTACCACACTTTTCACAAGGGGAAAAATGACGTCTTTCCTTGTTAGGCCTAGACACTAGGGCATTAACAAAAGATTGACCACTATAGGTCCATGCCCTCTTGGAGTCCCTAGATTTCTCCCTTAACTTATCATCTTCTATTTGTTCAGCATATGTCATGAGTCGGGAGATATCCATCTCCCATACTAACATCATCGTCTTACACTCTTTGGACAGCAAGTCCAAAACTCCCAAAATAAACTTGCTCATCCGAGCCCTAGGGGCGACAATCATAAATGGGGCATACTTGGACAATTGGGTGAACTTGAGGGCATACTCCCTCACACTCATATTCCATTTCTTGAGGTTGATGAACTCTTGTATCTTAGCCTCCCTCAACTTCAATGGCAAAAAGCGATCAAAGAAAGCAACTTTAAAGACTTTACAACCAAAAGGACCCCCACCCTCCCTCTTGGACTTCCATTGAGTATACAAAACTTGAGTTGGTACGCAACCAACTCTGTCTTTTATTTCGAAGTGACCCCCATAATAATTACTATCTTATAGACTTCATTGATGAGCTCTTGGGGATCCTTATCAATTTTTGAACTATGGAATTCAGGAGGGTTCATTCTTGCAAAATCTCTTACCCTCGAAGTTGGAGTGGGTGCATTAGGAGGAGCAATAACCCTTTGGTTGGCAATAACTTGGGCTAGCATGGTGAAGGCGATCCGAACTCAGCATCGGTAAATTGATCAATGAGAGGATCCTTATCTTGAGGGACTTGTCTTCTTAGAGGCATTTTCTGGAAATCGCAAAGACCAATCGTTAAAAAAAGAACCTTAGGTCACAACTCTATTGTCACGACCCAACCCCGTAGGCCACGACTGGGGTCCAACCTGGACCCCCGTATATATATCTATCAGCTGTGGTCAAGTCAAACTATAGACATACAGTGTATATAAATCAAGTATAGTCAAACCGAACTACAAATAACACAACACAATGCATCAGAGCCCTATTGGGCGATAACATTTTTATAAACCTGTAGCCTCTTTCATTTGTATCACCTCATGAAAGGACACGCAAGGCAACAAGGCTGCCCTAAAATAATAACATATATCATACATCATGTAGACCCAACTGAATCAAACTGATATACACAACTCAAATATACATGTCTGCAGACCTCTAACAATATCAATGACAACATATGGCGGGACAGGGCCCTTGCCATACCCCTGAATAACAAAACAATACTATACATCAATGGCCAATGCCAAAAACTAGGCTTTAATAGAATAGAGCCTCTTCCATTTAAGCTGAGCGGGATCCTAAGATAATGGACTCCCAAAACCTGTACCTATACCTGCGGGCATGAAATGCAGCCCCTCCAAGAAAAGGGGGGTCAGTACGACATATGTATTGAGTATGTAAAACATAACACAATACGACTAGAGGCATATCTGAAATAGAGAAGTAGGGGATAAAATATCAAATCAGAAATATGTACCTGGAAAAGTAAAATCATGCATGCTCAAATTTTTAATATGGCCAGCCTTGAGGGCATACTCCCTCACACTCATATTCTATTTCTTGAGGTTGATGAATTCTTGTATTTTAGCCTCCCTCAACTCCAATGGCAAAAAGCGATCAAGGAAAGCAACTTTAAAGACTTTTCAACCAATAGGACCCCCACCCTCCCTCTTGGACTTCCATTGAGTATACAAAACTTGAGTTGGTACGCAGCCAACTCCGTCTTCTATTTCGAAGTGACCCCCATAATAATTAGTATCTTATAGACTTCATTGATTAACTCTTGGGGATCCTTATCAATTTTTGAACCATGGAATTCAGAAGGGTTCATTCTTGCAAAATCTCTTACCCTCGAAGCTGGAGTGGGTGCATTAGGAGGAGCAATAACCCTTTAGTTGGCAATAACTTGGGCTAGCATGGTGAAGGCGATCCGAAACTCAACATGGGTAAATTGATCAATGAGAGGATCCTTATCTTGAGGGACTTGTCTTCTTAGAGGCATTTTCTGAAAATCGCAAAGACCAATCGTTAAGAAAAGAACGTTAGGTTACAACTCTATTGTCACGACCCAACCCCGTAGGCCACGACTGGGGTCCAACCTGGACCCCCGTATACATATCTATCAGCTGTGGTCAAGTCGAACTATAGACATACAGTGTATATAAATCAAGTATAGTCAAATCGAACTACAAATAACACAATGCCATGCATCAGAGCCCTATTGGGCGATAACATTTTTATAAACCTGTAGCCTCTTTCATTTGTATCACCTCATGAAAGAACACACAAGCCGACAAAGCTGCCCTAAAATTATAACATATATCATACATCATGTAGACCCAACTGAATCAAACTGATATACACAACCTATATATACATGTCTACAGACCTCTAACAATATCAATGACAATATATGGCAGGACAAGGACCTTGCCATACCCCTGAATAACAAAACAATACTATACATCAATGGACAATGCCAAAAACTAGGCTCCGATACAATAGAGCCTCTTCCAGCTAAGCTAAGCGGGATCCTAAGATAACGGACTCCCAAAAACTGTACCTGTACCTGCGGTCATGAAATGCAGCCCCCCCGAGAAAAAGGGGGTCAGTACGACATATATATTGAGTATGTAAAACATAACACAATACGACTAGAGGCATATCTGAAATAGAGAAGTAAGGGATAAAATATCAAATCAGAAACATGTACCTAGAAAAGTAAAATCATGCATGCTCAAATTTTTAATATTGCCAGCCTTGAGGGCATACTCCCTCATACTCATATTCCATTTCTTGAGGTTGAGGAACTCTTGTATCTTAGCCTCCCTAAACTCCAATGGAAAAAAACGATTAAGGAAAGGAACTTTAAAGACTTTCCAACCAATAGGACCCCCACCCTCGCTCTTGGACTTCCATTGAGTATACAAAACTTGAGTTGGTACGCAACCAACTCTGTCTTTTATTTCGAAGTGACCCCCATAATAATTACTATCTTATAGACTTCATTGATTAACTCTTGGGGATCCTTATCAATTTTTGAACCATGGAATTCAGGAGGGTTCATTCTTGCAAAATCTCTTACCCTCGAAGCTGGAGTGGGTGCATTAGGAGGAGCAATAACCCTTTGGTTGGCAATAACTTAGGCTAGCATGGTGAAGGCGATCCGAAACTCAACATGGGTAAATTGATCAATGAGAGGATCCTTATCTTGAGGGACTTGTCTTCTTAAAGGCATTTTCTGTAAATCACAAAGACCAATTGTTAAGAAAAGAACCTTAGGTCACAACTCTATTGTCACGACCCAACCTCGTAGGCCACGACTGGGGTCCGACCTGGACCCCCGTATATATATCTATCAGCTGTGGTCAAGTCAAACTATAGACATACAGTGTATATAAATCAAGTATAGTCAAACCAAACTACAAATAACACAACGCCATGCATCAGAGCCCTATTGGGTGATAACATTTTTATAAACCTGTAGCCTCTTTCATTTGTATCACCTCATGAAAGGACACGCAAGCCGACAAGGCTGCCCTAAAATAATAACATATATCATACATCATGTAGACCTAATTGAATCAAACTGATATACACAACCCATATATACATGTCTGCAGACCTCTAACAATATCAATGACAACATATGGCGGGATAGGGCCCTTGCCATACCCCTGAATAACAAAACAATACTATACATCAATGGCCAATGCCAAAAACTAGGCTCTGATATAATAGAGCCTCTTCTAGCTAAGCTGAGTGGGATACTAAGATAACGGACTCCCAAAACCTGTACCTGTACCTGTGGGCATGAAGTGCAGCCCTCACGAGAAAAGGGGGGTCAGTACGACATATGTATTGAGTATGTAAAACATAACACAATACAACTAGAGGCATATCTGAAATAGAGAAGTAAGGGATAAAATATCAAATCAGGGATTCAGTGAATCATAACTGTAGTAACATCACCTCCTTATTACAACACATCATTATATCATCCTATATATACATACATACCGGGCCCTCTAGTAAGGGCGCGATGAACAATGCAGTAGAATTATGCACGATTACTTTCCTGGCCCTGGGTCGATGAAAGAAGTATTACAGTATGCACGAGTGGAGTAGTGAGAAACAAAACACAATTTAAATCATTATCTGAGACTTAATGAAGTCATCAAGTGAACCGTCACTTGGAAGTAATTAAAGTACCTGCTACGTGTCATGGAGGACTGTATGGAGCATCAGGAACCATAGACATGTGTCACAATGTTGCCAAACAGCTTATAGGATCCAGACGTCTGTCCTCGTGGAGCCCTTAAGGATAAATGCCTATACCTCCAGTTACTATTTAACCTATCGAAGACTCGAAGATAGTAGCTTACTACTTTAAAATTTAACATTCAAAAGTGAGTGAGGGTCCTGAAGTCATATTCAGAACCTGGGAATGGAATTGCCCCCAAAGCTCATATCATATCCTGCTTACATCTAAGACATGCTAAAATAAAGAGAAAAGATAGGCTTTACATACCTATACCAAAACATACCAAGAGAAGCTTCACATACCTCTTATGAGTTACTCTTTATCCTGTTCACCTCGTCATCCTTTAAAACTATTCAATATGAAAGAAATACGAATATCAACAACCCTTGACTGTTCATCAACTTTAATTATACACGAGTATTCACAGAACTCATTTCCTCACTTATCTTCTCGACTAGTTCCTTAACTATTTAAAGAGTTAACGAAAATCGGGCAACACCTCCCCTATAATATGCCCTATTTGAATTTCCAATCACACCCAAAATAACTAAAGCCAAGCAACAACAAAAACCTGCAACATATATACAAGCAATACACACCAACATTACACAATAAAACCCTAAACAACTCACTCTAAACTATCAAAACGTGAATTCTGGACAGCTTACTATCTTGGATTGTCGCTTCATTTCGAAGGGGTAATTGAGGGAAACAAGCTTTATGTCCTCCATTAAAGTTATAGACATGTGTCTTAGGGTCTCATAAAATTTCGAATCACCCCTACATCAATTCGGTACAAAATGATATGCTAAAAATACCAACAGCAGTCCGTGTAAGATGTCCAAAACCAAAATCTGGGCAGTACCTCCTATATACTTCATCACTTTTTTTCGAGAAGATAAAAGTAAAACTGGATTTTAAAGGCTAAATTAAAGTCATATAACTATGAAATACCTTTTCAAAATATATTGAATCACTCAAAACGAAGCTGTACACAAGAAGTTATAGTAATATTACTAACAATAGTCCCTTTCAAAAACGAGTTTGTTAACTATATCTTAACGTTTTCTCTCTTTGTTCTTCCAAATTTCTCTCAAGTTTCCAAGTGTAAGGCTGAAGTAAAGACTCATTATTCATCCTAATACACATATATACACCTCCATGTTCTTGAGGAACATTGTAGATAATTAATTTATGGAGGAAAATGTTGGAATACTTACCTTGAATTCTTTCAAGCCATGGCTGTCTCCTTCTCTTCTCTCACGTTTTCCTCTTCTTTGTCTAATGTTTTTGGATGAATAATGAGGTTAAGAGTCACTTAATATATATATATATATATATATATATATTTCCTTAGGGGTGACCCGTGTCATCCCCTAAGGGTGACACGTTTTCGGCTCCCATTGGGCCAATACATACATGCTGCCAATAAGGGGCTGCCACGTGGCAGTAGGGTCCACCCCTAAGAAAGTGGGTCACCTACTTGACCCCAAACAGGTAGGTCACCTTCTTTCTTGAGGTGCTTCCACATGTCACTCCTCCATTGGCTGCCACATGTTGTCTTTTCCCCTTCCTCGTAGGTTCGTAATCTTGTCCTATTTTAGGAGCCTATGTGATCCATGCTATGTAATCTTGGTATGTCTTCAAGTAGCTCAAGTGCATAATACTTCTAAGTTAGTAGCTTACGTAGGTAAGTCGAGTCCTACAACTCATCCCTTGGCCTCCAATTCCTTCTAGATTCTTATGAATCTATTTCCAACCTTCTCTACTATGGGGTATCATATTCTCCCTTCCTTAGAGTCATTTGATAGTGTCGTAGTGTATACGGCTCACATGATAATGTCTAAGGAACTTATAAGATATTCCGAATTTAAAAGTGTGAGGTGTAACATCCTTCCCCCTTTAGAATATTCATCCCTGAATGTTAAACAAAACTTCCCTTAGCACCTTATACAAATCGTAGGGAGATTCTTTATTGTTTCCATAACACATACTTCTATCCAAGTACTTATTATACTAGTTTCAGGAGTTGGGGTTACCTGCAGACACCGAGAATAGATGCGAATACTTGTGTTTCATGTTCTCTTCAGCTTCCCCAGTTATCTTCTTTTTGATTTTGGTTTTGCCACAGTATCTTGATAGAAGGCACCTCTTTAGTCTATAATCTTCTAGTTTGCCGATCTAAGATGGCGATAAGTTGTTCCTCGCAGGATTCTATTTCCTGGACATCATCTATGGAATATACCTTGGGTGGCTCGTCAGTACCCTTGCAAAGCATCCCTATCTGATGGACTGGGCGTATAGTTTCCAAATAAGGTGGTAAGCTCAAATTACCGGCCACTTTGCCCATCTTACGAGCAACTTAATACCGTCTAATATATTTTGGGTTAAGTTTCCTTTTTCTGGGTAACCTTGGTTTGAATATCCAATCATCAATTTGAACTCTATATGTTGATGGCGATTATCTGTATATCATTTCTGCCTACTCTGGTCTTTTAGTCAATAGCTTGCTTAATCATGTCGAGGCCTTTTTAGCTTAGTCTTTCTAACACCGACTCATTCAATAGGGGACTTACATGTCTTGCTCTACCAGTCTTGTACGGGGCCATTGGGATACTAGAGTAGTAATTATTATTGTAGGCAACTTGATAAGTGATAGATAATCATCCCAGATATTTGCAAAATTAACAACACCAGCTCACGACATATCTTCTACCGTTTAAGTGGTATGCTTTAGCCTATTCATCAGGTTTGAGGGTAAAGTAGTGTATGAAGACTTATCTATCTTCCTAGTTTCTTCACGGACTGATCCTCGGTAGTAACTGTAACTTAGGATCCTTTATCTAGGATAATAGCTATGGAGACTCCGTAAGGTCCTACCACTTTTTTACCCTATAATTTTACACCTTCTTGGCTGAGTAGGTAGCCTTTGATTGAAAGAGCATGGGCTAATATCATTAATCCCTAGGTAACATTCCCTCCAGAGTCATCTGTCGATAGAGTGAGAAGTGAGTCTTGTAGCCCTGGTCATATTGTGGAATTTTTGACCTTGTGCATTACTTCTTATCTTCTGTAAATGATATCAACTGGTACCCTTACCTTTTGGGTTTTGCTATTTCTCCCTCAGAGCTGACTGCTAAGTGGTGTCAAAATTCCCTCGCCCACTAGCCCATATAGTCATTTTGTGGTTTACCTCTCATTAACTGGTACTATATTGAAGAACTATGGCATTCGAGTGCGTCGTCAGTTAGCAATTAGCTAATCCTTCTTGTCTTACTTAAGTATTTTTTACAATACCCTCAACGTAATGTATAGTACACCAGGAACATTATCTCATGTCATTTCTCCACTGCTAGTTTAGATTCTTCCATCTCACGCGACTACATCTATACTATCGCACTAAATTCCACCAGAATTTAGAAGTTAAGCATGCTTGGGCGAGAGAACTACTGGGATGGGTGACCTCCTTGGGAAGTCCTCATGTCGCGTTTTATGGTAATCCTTGCAATAATGTGCGGGGCACTCAACTTAGCCCAAGATTTATCTTAACATCGTCTCACCAGTCTTTATGTGGTACCTTGCCCTTTTCTCTATTAACTTACAACCGGTATAGGGGTAGATCTTTAGTTCCAGTATGACCATGTCCTTTTTTGGTCATTTTGGTTTAACTCCTCCTATTGTATTCACCTCTTTTTGTACGCACCTATTCATTTAAATTGGATACCGAGTAGTGCTAAAGTTCGTTTATATAGTGACCTTTAGAGCCACTTTGAGTTCTGTCTATCCTTAGCTGGCGTAGTTTTAAAGGAATTTGACATATAAGCTTGCCAATCCTATAGTAACCAGCTAGTCTTGTCCATCTTATTTAAACTATTTTACAATTTTTCCTTACCCCCGCTTGTAATCTTCTTGACACATTTTCGTGTCATTCTTTACCTTTACGAGAATATGAGAGAGTGCAAGAAATGCCTTGTCGCACCTCTTTCTATTTCCTTATTTACTCCATGCTCATCTTATCTCCTACCATAGGAGTCTTACTATTTCTTTTCCTTGGTTATTTATCTATCGCAACATCATTTGCGACCAACTCTACAGCCAATATGTGGCTTTTGATCTAGCATGCTATCATTTTCCTTCGTAGTGTCCCTTAAGTTATTTGATATCCTTTCATTGGTATATTCTTTTGCTTTTATACGTACCCACCTTCTAGTGTTATATCATTTAGGGTCTCGCCAAAACTTCTTAACGCTGTCTTACATATCATTCTTACTTCTATCCAATTACTGGTGGCTTCCAGACCTTTCTAACTTGGTTCAACAAGGGATCTTATGCAGTTTAAACATCCGTCTCAAGCATGTTGCCCCATCAATTGCCTCCATCTTACCCTTGCAGTTCTCTCACTTGCTTTCCCCTTTTAGAGGGTACTTATACTTTTACCTGCTTATACTTTGCTCTATCTCTCTAGGTCCAGTCTCAAATTTGCCCGGTTTCCTTCCTCAGTCTACTTAGTACTGCATCATATCCCTATTTTCCGTACATTTTATAACCTGATTATCCACGTATGGAACCTTGGCTAAATCACAAAGTGACTGGAACCTTTCCATACCTAGTGCGGCATCTCATTTATTACTCTGTACTTGAGTAATGGGACCCATGGGACTACTTGTTTGAGGCCACATTCTACTTATCTTCATCAAAAATTAATTAGTACTTGTAGTCGTTCCAATTTCAATTAGGCAGTACTAGTATTCTGACGATAACTATTCCAGGTTTTCTTGAAGTAGTGGCTTTGTCACAATCTATATCCTTTGTTTCTTGAGATGAACATAAGTTGCACCATTTATTCCCTAAGTCTGCCGTCTTTGTCTTTTAAGGGTTCCACTATTTTTGGGGAGATATTGTGTACACCCGTTATTACTTTATATCTTAAGCTCTATACCCTTACTGCGTACTTAATGCAGGCTTTTAACTTAGTTAGCATCTACCAAGGGCATGTTATTAGCGGTCTCACTTTATCCCTGTATACTTGTATCACTCTGTTCAATTCGTACTTACATATCCCCCTTTTAGTTCGTACTCATATTCAGTTCGTGACATCGTTTTGAGGTGCTTCTGTTAGAAATTCTTTCCCCAGTTAGTCGATGGAGAACTATAAACTATTATCGTAAACCATTTTCTAACCATTGTTGGAAGAAACTAGAACCTCTTAAACATCACAGTACTTCCCTTTTAATACATGACCTACCTGGTCTTCTTCTGAGTTTATCTCGAGTTATGAACCACTTATCTAATTTACAATTAGGGATTGGGGCTTGGTATTTTCAAAAGAGTGAAGCTCAATTACTGGACATCTTACCCTTCAACCTAAGCTTCTCTTTTTTTTTCCTACAACACAATTACGGCTGGAGATACTGCGGTTTGAACTATACTGGTCAGACAAACTTTTGTTTATTCGAAATAAACTTCCCCAAGTAAAGAGGATATCCCTTATTGATGACATGAAGAGTACCTCTTACAACTTTAATTTGTCATAATATGGGTACTCGGTATCAATTTCTAAGACATGTTATAAAGCTATGTTTTATTCCCTTTTTCTTGTTTTGGGAAAATTTTGGCAGAGTTTCCTTACACTTCTTACTATCCCATAACCTATACTCAGAAAATACCAACAATTCCTCACAGGGCCAACACACACACACATATATATATATATATTCATATTATATCACAGCCACACAGGGCTTTCAATATCATCTCATATCATAGCCACACAGGGTTTTCAACGTCAACAATAATATAAAAATACTAGACTTACCTCGTATCTCTAACTTCAAATTGCATCTGTTGCATTTTCCCATCTATTTTCCCTTCAATTTTCCACTTTACATTTCAATCACATGTCAATACCTTACCCAATAGATATCTTTCATGCCTTTACTTAACTTACTTGCGTGCTTCGTAACTTTCCATGTCATCAATTACTTCCTTCTATTGGTGTCGTCCTTCTGTTAAGATTCAAGGTTAGTATAAGGAATTTTTCTATGACTCGGATCTATAATACGATCTCAGATGTAAAAGAAAAGTAATATCCTAATTGTCCTGTAGCCTCCTGTTTATAGATATGGCGCACAACACATCGATAATCAAGACTCTACAAGACACGGTCTGTAGACAATCCAAGAATGAACTGCTTTGATACCACTTTTGTCACGATCCAATCCCGTAGGCCACGTTTGGGGTCTGACCTGGACCCTCGTATAAATATCTATTAGCTGTGGTCAAGTCAAACTATAGACATGCAGTGCATATAAATCAAGTGTAGTCAAATCAGACTACAAATAACACAACGCCATGCATCAGATCCCTATTGGGCAATAACATTTTTATAAACCTGTAGCCTCTTTCATTTGTATCACCTCATGAAAGGGCACACAAGCCGACAAGGCTGGCATAACATAATAACATATATCATACATCATGTAGACCCAGTTGAATCAAACTGATATACACAACCCATATATACTTGTCTATAGACCTCTAACAATATCAATGAAAACATATGGTAGGATTGGGGCCCCGCCATACCCCTCAATAACAAAACAATACTATACATCAACGGCCAATGCCAAAACCTAGGTTCTAATACAATAGAGCCACTTCCAATTAAGTTGAGCGGGATCCTAAGATGATGGACTCCCAAAACTTGTACCTTTACCTACGGGCATGAAATGCAGTACCCCCGATAAATGGTGGGTCAGTACAAAATATGTATTGAGTATGTAAAACATAACACAATACGACTAGAGGCATATCTGAAATAGAGAAGTAGGGGATACAATATCAAATCAGAAACCTGTACCTGGAAAAGTAAAATCATGCATGCTCAAATTTTTAATATAGCCGGCCCTATCAGGGATCCAGTGAATCATAACTATAGTAACATCACCTCGTTATTACAACACATTATCATATCATCATATATATATATACATACCGGGCCCTCTAGTGAGGGCGCGATGAACAATGTAGTGGAATTATGCACAATTACTATTCCTAGCCCTGGGGTCGATGAAAAAGTATTATAGTATGCATGAGTGGAGTATTGAGAAACAAAATACAATTGAAATTATTTTCTGAGACTCAATGAAGTCATCAAGTGAATCGTCACTTGGAAGTAATTGAAGTACCTGTAAGGTGTCACGGAGGACTATATAGAGCGTCAGAAACCATAGACATGTGTCACAATATTACCAAACAGCTTATAGGATCCAGACGTCTGTCCTCGTGGAGCCCTTAAGGATAGAGGCCTATACCTCCATTTACTATTTAACCTATCAAAGACTCGAAAATAGTAGCTTACTACTTTAAAGTTTAACATTCAAAAGTGAGTGAGGGTCCTGAAGTCATATTCAGAACCTGGGAATGGAATTACCCCAAAGCTCATATCATATCCTGCTTACATCTAAGACATGCCAAAATAAAGAGAAAAGATAGGCTTTACATACCTATACCAAAACATACCAAGAGAAGCTTCACATACCTCTTATGAGTTACGCTTTATCCCGTTCGCCTCGTCTCCCTTTGAACCTATTCAATACGAAAGAAATACGAATATCAATAACCCTTGACTGTTTAGAACCTTTAATTATACACGAGTATTCACAGAACTCATTTCCTCGCTCGTTTTCTCGACTAGTTCCTTAACTAGTTAGAGAGTTAACGGAAATCGGGCAGCACCTCTCTTATAATATGCCTTATTCAAATTTCCAATCATACCCAAAATAACTACAGCTAACCACAACAACAACCTTTAACATATATACAAGCAATTCACACCAATCTTACACAATACAAACCCCAAACAACTCACTCCAAACTATCAAAATGTGAATTCTGGACAGCTTACGGTCTTGCATTATTGCTTCATTTCGAAGGGGTAATTGAGGGAAAACAACTTTATGTCCTCTATAAAAGTTATAGACATGTGTCTTAGGGTCGCATACAATTTTGAATCACCCCTACATCAATTCGGTACAAAAAGATATGCCCAAAATACCAACAGCAGTCCGCGTAAGATATCCAAAACCAAAATCTGGGCAGTACCTCCTCTATACGTCATCACCCTTTTTTGAGTAGATAAAAGCAAAAATGGATTTTCAAGGATAAATAAAAGTTATAGACCTATGAAATACCTTTCTAAAAAATAATAAATCACTCTAAACGAAGATGTACACAAGATGTTATACTAATATTACTAACAACAGTCCCTTTCAAGAACGGGTTTGTTAACTATCTCTTAACATTTTCTCTCTTTGTTCTTTCAACATTCTCTCAATTTTTCAAGTGTAAGGCTGAAGTAACGACTCATTATTCATCCTAATACACATATATAAACCTCCATATGCTTCAGGAACACCGTAGATAATTAATTCACGGAGGAAAATGTTGGAATACTTACCTTGAACTCTTTCAAGCCATGACTGCCTCCTTCTCTTCTCTCACGTTTTTCCTCTTCTTTGGCTGCTATTTTTGGATGAATAATGAGGTTAAGAGTCACTTAAAATGTATATATATGTTGCCTTAGGGGATGACACATGTCATCCCTTAAGGGTGACACGTGTTTGGCTCTCATTGGGCCAACACATACATGCTGCCAATAAGGGGCTGCCACGTGGCAGTGGGGTCCACCCCTAAGAAGGTGGGTCACCTACTTGACCCCAAGAAGGTAGGTCACCTGCTTGCTTGAGGTGCTTCCACATGTCACTCCTACATTGGCTGCCACATATTGTCTTTTCCCCTTCCTCGTGGATTCGTAATCTTGTCCTATTTTAGGAGCCTATGTGATCCATGCTACGTAAGCTTGGTATGTCCTCAAGTAGCTCAAGTATGTAAGACTTCTAAGTTAGTAGCTTACGTAGGTAAGTCGAGTCCTATGACTCATCACTTGGCCTCTAATTCCTTCCAGATTCTTATGACTCTATTTCCAACCTTCTCTACTATGGGGTATCACATTCTCCCTTCCTTAGAGTCATTTCATAGTGTCATAGCGTATCCGGCTCACATGATAATGTCTAAGGAACTTATAAGACATTCCGAGTATAAAAGTATGGGGTGTAACATCTATCGCACGACATCGATCATGAAAGAAGTGAAGCCTTTCCCAAGCTGTTTTATAGAGTCCTATTCATGGATGTGGCATGCTTCACACCAATGAATAAGACTATACTTAACGTGGTATGTTGGACTCCGAGGACTATTTCAAAACCTCAATCTCTGATACCAAGTTTGTCATGATCCAAGCCTAGGTCCTAGACGTGACATGACGTATGAGGAATCCAGAGGTACCTCACCCAAGCCTCTTAGCATTCATTTAGCCTTTCATCAATAATGACAATAAATATCAAGAGGAAGAAAAGGGGAAAATGGGACTAAGGGAGATCATCAAAAAATAAGAGTCATCATCAACCTTAGATCATCATGCATTTATGTTCAAACATACCTCTACTAATATACTTGATGGGGGCTAAGACATGTCCATATCTCACCCTCAAATAAACTAACAATGACATACCAAAATAGGTGTCTTAATGCCTCAATATAACATATGCTAGAAAGAGGAGGAGTATTGTCCCCGAAATAATAGGAACTCACCAAAAGTGGCCTTCAAATGATCCAAACTAACCACGTGGAGGAGGAGAAACACTGGTCCCTACATGGTGATGTCATATTGACAAAAGATTATGTGTTAGTATTTTGAATATACTAAGTATGTGAGATATGCATGAACAAGCAAAAGAACATAATCAATATGCCATAAGGTGCATCACCAATCATAATGATCTTGAGTATAGCTTAAAAGCAATCATTAAACATAAGAAATTCTTGATCAATGCATATCATAAAACTTCAAAGTAACACTTACTTCATATCATATAACTTTTGAGATAAAACCTTTAAACTTATAAGAGATCATGGACATATGAAAAATATTAGTAGTCATAGTAAGAAATACCTTAAACATCGAGAGAAGGAACTTGTAACTTAGTGAGAACGACTTTTAACCGACATAAATCATGTGAGCCATAACATGGAGTCCCAATGTTTACCCATACATCGAAGGAAATAGGGAGACTACTTGCCAAGATAGACTCATATATGCCTAAGTGGTTTCACTAAGATACATAAAGGATAGAGCCTCAACTATAGGTGATCCTCTAAGGAATCAAGCCTCTTCTACGCGTGATCCTTTAACCTACGGTGACACATAGTTATGGGACAATGGGATCTTTTTACAGGTCTCTTGCCTTTGCTACAGGAGAGAATGCCTATCCTAAAGTCCACTCGGTGCTAGGAAAACTCTCAACGGAATAAAAAAATCATAAAACATAAACTCAATTATCATGTGGGATGGGCCATATCTACTACCCGTCCACTCTTCATAAGAACAAAATCATAGAATAGCTCCTTAACTTTACCTTATGTGATGTGAGTGTAGACCTTTCATCATTAGATATATTTATTCATAAAATATCTTTAGGGCCTTAACTCACCCTATCGTTAACTTGCTTGAATATTATAGAATCATCATTCACAAAATTTATTTATAAAAAACATCTTTAAATTCATTTCCAGACATTGTCAAACATTCATTTGGAGTCAAACTTTATTTTAACTTTGATTTATCATAATAAAGTAGGTAGGTTCATTTCATAAAGACCTTCAAATACATGAAAGAATACTTGTATGCATAGGAGTGATATAAATGCATCAAATCAAATATTTTAGGAACAATCCACCATATGCACTTTAAAACTACCTTTCAAACCTTCATATAAGAACCTTGATAAATCATCCATTTTATGTAACTAAGAATCAACATAAGTCAATATAGACAAATAAAATTCAAACATTCAAGAATCTATACATTTGGAATCGTAATATGAAAACCCATAAAAACTGATCACTTGGAATTGAGAGTCAATATATATATATATATAAGTAAATAAACTTCAAATATACCATAATATATATATTTGGAACCATAATATAAAAGTTTATAAGATTTCATCATTTTGAATTGACATGCTAGGTTGAGAAAATATTTGGGCTCCATGGGTGGAAGGACCCATGGATGAAAACCCACATACCTTAGAGTAGAACTTGAAGAAATCTTGATGTTAGGTCCTAAATAGGAAGCTTGAATCCTTTGAAATTGAGAGAAAATTTGTTGGAGATGATTTGACTGAGAAGATGATGAAGTTTAGGGTTTTGGGGAGGCAAAAGACTACAAAAATAGCCCTAAAATGCGTCCAAGTTCATCTATATATGTTCAGGAAATTGTCCAAATTGCCCTTACTTGAAATTGGAAATTTCTGCTAAATTTTGAACTAACAGGGAGCAGGTCTGCGACACGGAGGTGTTTCCCTTCAGTTTAGTTTTTTTGAGAAATTTAAATTTGAGCCAAGATTGACCAAGTCCGTGATGCAGATTGACCAAGTTCGCGATGTAGGTTGACCAAGTCCGCGGCGCAGATTAACCAAGTCCGCGACGCATACTTGGCGCGTACCCTTTTGGTTAAGAGGACATAAATATTTACTTCAAACTCCAAATAATGCAATCTTTGTGGCATTGGAAAGAAGACTCAAGGAACTTTAATTTTATAGGTTATGGTCTATCTAATTAATTATATAATAAGAGATATGGTCTTTTAAAGTTGACCCTTATACAGACTCATACAAAAACATAGCTGATAGAAATTCTTTGGACTCGATTTGGTATTATAGATCTCTTATGACCCTAAACCATATCTAATACACTCTAAATACGTAGTAATTGATCCTAACTCATACATACAATTAGAAGTCGATGAGGTCAAGCCTATACCCATATGAAGAATGGTTCTAGTATTGGCATAGAAATTTTTTTGATGTTACATATAATATTGAAATCTCCTCTTCAGAGAAAATCACCCATCTCTTATGTGTTGAGCCGCTTGATAAGTTTCTAGTATCTTGATCAAACTTTAACTGACTTGTAGAATCTAATAATATGACAATACCCTTATATGCAAATAGATTTTTTTTAAAAAAACTTCATGTAATACCTTGCATTTATACAACCAATAGAACATTGACAATATTGGTTAGAATAATTAAATATATACTAATTTCATACCAATCAGATGTCTTCAAGTAAATTATTTTTTCCCTGCACATTAATAAAAATACTATCTCATGAATAATAATATCAGTACAAACAAGTGCATCAATTGCACTAAGAAATACTATGTTCAAATCACTTTCATAATATAAAAATTAATCTTTATTTATGCTTCGCGATCTCACAATCATTCGGGTAGTCAATGAAATCACTTAGGACCTTTTAAATCCTTGAAGGATTTTCATTTAATCTTCACCGTCTAGATAGACATGACAACAATTTCACTATAAATATTGAAGTATTTCATCTATCCCAAATTGAAAGAAATCTCACTACATACACCACATGAGAACATATCTCTGTACAATAATGTAAGAAATTTTGCGAAATAATTTTATGCCGCAAGACACAAGCCGTACTTTCAATTCTATGGTTATACTTTAGTAAAATAATCCATTTGTACCCCACTGACATTATACCTTAATCTATGGATAATAAATCCAAAACAACACTTTTTAAAGTGAAATAAATATACTTGATTTACATATTTTATTGGCCAATTATTTATCTGTTCACATTATTTGACAAATTCAAAATCAAGATCCTCATTACTATTTATAATGTTGAGCGCTACATTATATCAAAGATACAGCCGATGGTCATTTTGATAACGGTTCTAATATAACATAACTTATCGAGATCTCTTCATTTTTTCCATCATTTTTAGGTACCTAAACTTTTACCAATCCTTTATGAATTATTATGTCATAATGCTATTTTAAAGCACTTGCCTCATTTTAATTACCATTCTGATAATTTGCTCCTCTCCTTCCTCAAGGAGTTTTATATTTGGAATCAATTGGTCTATCACGCTTTCGTGCCATAGAATCTGTTCTTAAAGGACCATTTATTGGAGCATTTCAAGTTAATTAACGGCTTGTTCCCGTTGTTATGAATAGGCCATTAGGGAAGGATTTTGAGCTAGAAAATTTCGGATAGTAACTTCAAACTTTTTTAGCCTAGGCCTAACTTTGATGAATTCTAAGTTAGGTGAGGTGTAAGGTGGACTTGTGAATGGTGGGGGATCTAATCTCTAATTTTATTGGGTAAGTGATAGCCAAAATGATACGAAGCATTTATGACTTCACATAATCGTATTCGGGCGAGTAAAACTCTAAAATTTGACTTGGCGTAAAGGGTATAATCTAATACGTCGTTGGAAGGGAGTGTGTTGTGAAATGGGAGCTTGGATCTCAAAATTTAAGCTCACTATTTCCATGCAACCCGCCAGATCGGGATGGTCCTGCCAAAGTAGAGTAGTCGCGACTTGAGTCGGGAAGAAACCCAGAATAGTTTATTTTATTTCCACTTTGTTTTGACACACCAGATACAAACTAGGGAGATTTTCTACTGATTTCCACTCCAATTATGCAAAAGGTAATAAAATTACTCCCTAACCTTGTGAATTAATTCTTAGAACCCATAATCTACGGTGAATGATTTTGAGGGAGGGTCTTGTCTTGAAAAACAAACTGTGCAAAGTAGCCCTAGAATGACAGTAAGGATCATGGGGTTGAACTAAGGTAAGAATTGAGTTATAATTCATATTAGTTAGGACATTTTGTTGATACTTGATTGCATTTAATTTTTTTAGACCAAGAAAAAGCTGAACGAACTTGGAAAGGGAAAATCTCATGCACCTTAGAATTGTTGAAGCTTGAATTTGAGGTAGGTGATGGTCTTATTTCTGATATGTGTTTCATATATTTATTAAATTTTTTCATGCTATGCATATGTGTACATGAATAGGAAAACATACAAGATTATATGTGAAAGGATCACTTGCTGACCTATTTTGTGATGAACCCGTTCTTGGTGATATAATGCTGAATATTAAATAAAATTATGATTGTTTGTATGTTGGGATCAGGTGTCATGTTATGACACATAAATTGGATCGGGTGTAACATTTCAGCACATATTTAGATTGGGTGTCTCATTCTGACACAACTTGAGTGTTTGTAGGTCCCATGAGAGGACTCTTATGTGAAATTTCATGATATGGACTGGGATGAACTGAGTTCTTGTTGAGTACTACATTGGGTGGAAGTGGTTAACTCATTCTATATATATGTGCTTATTGTATTGAGTTTACTTGTCTATGATCTGCTTACTGGGAACCACATGATCCTACCAGTACACTGTTGTTTTTGTGTACTGATAATACACTTGCTCTGTTTGTTGTTGAGTATAAGAAATATTCAGCCGGCTGTGGAGAGACCTCGCTTAGAGTTGTAGTGATTTTGTTCAAGTTCAATGGTGAGCTATTCTGTCATGCTGTCGCGGGCTCTCTAATCTTTTCTAGTCCTTGTTTTGGGACTTAGATGTTCTGACAATTGTTATTCTTAATGATTCCTTTTGATAATTGCATTTCCTGTTTTAAACTTTTTACTTTTAGAGTTTTGGTATGATGACTTTCACTTCCTAGGATATTTTCGCATTTTTAGTTGTTTTTTAGATTATTTTTCTGAGTTTATGGGGACTCAAAATTATTCTTGATTTAATCTTGCTTCCATAAATCTTAGATTGTTATATTTCATAAGTATTGTTAGCTTGGACCGTAAGAATGGTTCTCCCACCGGAGGGTTAGTATAGGTGCCAGTCATGGAGTATCGGGGTCGTGACAAATAGACATATCTATTAAATCATATAATAATAAACAATCCACATGACAGGTAAACAGACCCATATTCACCTTTTTATATGTTTCAAAAATTTTTACCGCCGTCTGTTCCAAAAATAAAAGCCCCTTAGCGCCCCGGGACGGGAGTGGGGGACGGCCCTACGCGCAGGCAACAACAGCCGAGATACAATCACAACTTTAGCTGGTACAATGATCATTTTATCATGAGAAAAAGAAACACAACAGAATTCGTGAAGAACTTTCTATTTCTTCAATATATAACACATTAATTCTCAATTATTTTTGCATCTCATTTAAATCAGGATGGTCAACAAGTCATGCCAACTGATATTTTCTTTAGTAAACATCTAGTTTACTTTTCACATGTGACTCCATAATCGTGCCCATATTTATGTATCATAAACAACACAAAAGACGGGTATTGACATAAATATTTTAAACTCGCTTTGATTATAGTAATATGAAGATATAAAATATTTCCATAATTTTTCTTGTCAATTCCTTTGAAACTTAAAAAGTTTCTTTTGAGACTTAATACCATTCTAATATAATGAACAATTTCATTGCTTCGGTAGTAACTCATTAGCTCTTCCAAATTCCTCAATTATTTTGTGCATTATCACTTATTCCACAACACCATCAATATGGTGAACATCTCCTTCAAGAAGAGAATTATATTACTATTGGAATGATCGAAAAATATAAAGATAAAACATGTTTCTTGCATTACTTTTGTCGTACCATACGTACACAGCCAATGATAAATTTTGTGTTGTCACATAATAATATTATTTTAATAATATCCACAACCTTTGTAGGAAAGAATTATTTTTTTTTCTTTTGTCCTTCGATAGTTCATAATAAAACGTACCACAATATTTGTGATGTACTCAAAGTGGATCAAATGACCATTTATGTTAATTTTTTTATTCTCTCAAACCTCCTTTAGAGGTGAGATGTGGCATTCATCCAACCATACATGGCCATGTCCTTATTCATACTTTTATCACATCTTGGCACATTCACCTTCATGAATGGGAAAAAATTCACAATGCTTATTGCAAGTCACAACTTCTTCAAGGAGTTGACTATAATCTTTTGTACGTGATCCATAAGTTGTCATTATAAACTCATTGTTAGGCTTTGACATTTATCAAATTTATTTGATCCACCTCAACATCACTTTAAATTGTCAAGTGCTCTACCACTTAGTATTTCTTTATTTTGATGGAGAATTTACAAAACTTTTCAAATTGAATTGTACCAACAACAACGTGCCCAATAACCTTTCATATAACTTTGATGGTAAAAATTTCCTTCACATTTGAAGGACCATCTTAAGAACCCATAATGTTCTTCCTTTTAATTACCACAATGATGATCATTATTGTTTTCTCTTTTATCATACCCATTTTTATTTGTACAACCACAATAATCATTGCCATCTTTCAGACATACTATGTATTGCTATCACATTCATGTATGAGAATGGAGCAAATCAATTGGGCGAATTCTATGACTTTTAGTCAAAATACATTATTTTGCGTTAGTCGTCATCATATCATCACTATGGCGCATTCGGACTTAAACCCAACGTCTATCCATATAAATAAGTCTTAGCCCATAAATCAATGGGACTTGCACCCAAAATATTATTATCATAATACACCGAGACTTTAACCCGATATCTTACCCACTTAGAGGTGAAACTTGAATTCACCGTCTTACCCTCAATCAATGTCTTAATAAATAAAATGCATCACAAAAAATATCGAATATCATAAATACAATCTGAATTTGACTTAAACCAGAAGAAAAATAAACAAAATAAATTAATTAGAACAACATGTTGGAACCATATAAAAGTCCTAAGTAAAAATACATTAAAACCTTTTAACAATCCTTCTCAAAGTTGTTATGAAGGTTAAAATAATTTACTAACCATTTTAAAATAACCATAAAACAAGCTCTGTTAGTAAAAATTACATATTATAACAATTCAACAAGTAAATGTTTAGATAATGAAAAATAAAGAAGTACAAAGTAACCAATAATATTGATCCAATCTATATGTATATGACACATAACTCAATAACTAACATTTTTTCAGTAAGCAGCTAATTCGGAGAAATTACATACCTTGCCTAAGTTACCTTCTTTGTTTACATACCTTACCTTTCTAGCGGAGAAATTAAATCGAATTCATCTTTTGGAGCAGTATTTAAAAACAAAAGGGAGAGTACACTTACCAAAGTCATCATGAAAAATTTCAATATATGCATACTTTATCACAGATGGAAAAAATCAAGTTGAAACTTAACTTGTAAAAATTCAAAATTCATGCTGATAACATGTTATAAAACTAAGTTAAAAGAGTAACTATAGAAAGTAAGAAAGTAGAAAAGAAATGAGAGAGACAAATGATGAGAGCTTTCTTATTCTTCCAATAGTTCAAGTGTATAAAACATGAACTCTAATGCCTCTATTTATATGGCTACATAGAGGCATACAAAAGGTTAGTCATAAACATGACATTAACCATGAAAGTTATGGAGGAGGATCAAGGGGAAGGTTATGGAGGTATGGGAGTTACTACATATTATGGTGTAGTTACATCTTGAAGTTATGGACATCCACATAAATATAACATATTTACAATAATATATGTATTTTATAACTTTACTTCAGTTTTTCTATCATCATTCTTCTCTCTCTCAATCTCGCTTGCCTCTCTCCTCTATATATGCCCCTCTCGCTCTCCTCTCTCCTTTATCTATCTCTCTCTTTCTACCTCTCTGTAAGACCAACAAAGTTGGGAAGTTAGTAAATGGAATGTAAGGATGAAATCTCAAAACATTTTTCACCCATTCAGATTAAACAAGCCCATCATGAGCTGTATTCATCACCACGGCCCGTGAAAGGGATCGTGGTAGTTCCAGGTAATGAAAGTGAAATCAGGAGAGGACCACGACCGGGTTCATGACCCATAGTCATGATTACGGACCATCAAGTGGTACGTGGATGAAAAATCTCAAAACTATGAAGTGGGTCAGCTTTATGAGGGACACGACGGCCCGTCGAGTCTATCATGACTCATGGTCCCCTTCCATAAAGAGTCCTTGTCCAAGATTGACCAATATAATCTTCACGGACTACCCCACGACCCTGGAGCTTTTCAAACACCGTGAATATGGTCTATCCAGGGGACCTTTCATTTTATCTTAAGGGTGTTAAGTTCAATTCTTTAGTGTGGGAATAGATTTGGAGATATTTTAAGGTCACATGAATCCTTTAGCACAAAATTGATTTGAAAGCTTCCTTATTGATTGAGTTTTCATATAAGATCTTATATGGGTAAAATTCAAACAATCCTATCACCTAGAATATAAAGAATTAGGTGGCTCATGACCCATCAAATTAAATGTGTTTGAAACCTCTTTCCAACACCACCAACTTTGCCTCATTTGGTGTAAGACCCCGAAAGTCAGAAAGTTTGAACCAAAGAGAAAATTCTCAAAATTTTGAAAAGACTTATGTTTACGAGTCACTCTACTACTCGTAGAGCTTTCTACGGCTCATAAGAGTGAGTCGTAGAGTGACCCCTTGAGCATTGTTTAGTGTCACCCTCATGAGAGGTTCTACGACTCAATCGGATAAGTATTCATCCTGTTGATGAGTCATAAGAACCATTCTTTCCAAAATGTCAGAGAACATGTTTCGGAAGTTCCTCAAGGTCGAATCTATGAATCGACACGATGAATCATAGAAGCCTTGATAAATCATAGAATAAGTCGTAACCAAACTTTAGAGACCTATTTTCAAGTCTTTTCCAAGACCTGTAGGACGAGTCGGTTTGATGAATCATACAGGAGATGACGAGTCATAAACTTGACTCATAAAGAAACCTCTGAGGCTTGATTTCTAGGTCTTCTTAAGTACCTGCACTTCAACTCAAGTCTACAAATCGTAGACTTGAGGACGGGTCATAGAATTGATTCGTAAGGGCATATTCGAAGTTTTAATGTGGGGTATTTGTGTAATTTTTCAAGTTTGGTTCAATGAACCTAGACACAATTATGGCCAAGTTCAAGCCTATATCTACCCAATTTTTTAAAATTTCTCTCATTCTAAATCATTCTCCAGAATCATTCTCTCAAATTCTCTAAGGCAAGAATTAAATTCTCTCAAGGATTTCTCTTTTTTTTTTTTTTTTTTTGGGAACAGACCCTACACGAGGCTCCCACCTCTCGTGCACAGTCAGGGGTTAAGCAACACCCCCAAGCCTTAACATAAATAATCAAAATAAAAATACAAGGAGGGCGACATAAACCTTACCTCCGATCCTATGGTGGTTCATAAGTCGGCTAACCTATTAAGGTCGGCTAACTCATCCCCGATACAAAAAAGAGACTAACTATAACTAGAAAGCAGTAAACCTGTGAGAGGACTCCTCCCGGTACAATTCAACTATGAAAGCATAAATGAGGGAGACTCTCCCCTTCCATGAGAAACCAGGAAAGTAACCTACACTAGTCCTATTCAACTATGCTACGTACCAGACATAGCTACATTGAAGAAGAACAAGTATACGAAACTTCTATCTCGCATGGGATGGGAAAATTCTTTTCATCTTTGCTCTTTTTAGTCTTGTCGTACCAAGAAAATCTAGGTGAAATATGCCATTGCATCAGTATCATGATTATCAGCTATGGGGGCTGAAAGGAGAGGAAATATATGGATCTATAGTATCCAACAGCCTTGGAGTTGTGGAGAATTAGGTTCAGTAGTAGATCCCTCTTTTGGTACCTGCACAGGCAAACAACACCAGAAAAACACACAAGAAAACTATTGTGTGCTGCATATGCTGTATACTGCTGCTGCTGTACTGCATATGGTAGGTACAGATGGTGGGTGATGATGATGGCTGCAGTATCCTTGTGAAGCCAAGAATTCTCAATTTTGAAGTTGTAGCAGGTGTGCATCAGTGAACCTGCATTAGCAATTAACAAAGGGGCAAGCAATTGTGGGAAGAGAAAAGGCTGATGCATGTTTTTGTGCAACTCCTTGTTGCTGCCATTGTAGTTAGGCTGCTTGTTGGTCTTTGTTTTGAGGTGGTTAAGCTTCTTGGAGTACCTGCACAGACAAACAAAAACAACAAACCACACAACCAAAGAAATCTGGAAGCTGCTGTAACCATGTTTCTTGTGTGCTGCAAGTTGTTGGAATTGTTGCTGCAAGGGGCTCCAAAAAATTTGGTGTTGCTGCAGGTAGTGAAAATTGTTGGAGGGTGCTGGAGAGTTCCTGGTATGTGGACATAGACATACAAAACCAGAAGAGTACAGAAACAAGCAACTGTGCATCTCCTTGGTGCTTCCTTTGTGCTTTGGCTGCATGTTGGTGTCAATTATACAAGAAGGGAGGTCCTTTGTTGTGATCAGGTTCAGCTTCTTGGAGTACCTGCACAGACAAACAAAACCAACAAGCCACACAACTAAAGAAATCTGCATGCTGCTGTAGATAGCTTGTATTTTTTCCTTGTGTGCTGCAGGTTGGTGGAGTTGTTGCTGGGGTGTGTTGATAATAGAGAGTGTGGTTGGCAAGCTGAGTGTGCTTCTCCATAGAAGCCCCAGGTTACTGCAGCCCTCATAGCATTGCCAAAGAGATTCTAAACAAAAACTGTCAACCAAAGACAAGCAACAAAGCAAGCAGGTGTTGAGCTGCTGCAGGTGTTGCAGGTGTTGAGCTGCTGCAGGTGTTGAGTTGCTGCAGGTGTTATCCTCTATGTATTTGTTGTTAAAGCATGTTGGTGTATATCTCCAACAACCTGCAAATACACAACAAATAACCAGGAACAAGCAAAGACCTATACAGGTTAATAGAGAAGAATGGGTCTCAAAGAGAATTTTGGAGCATGTGAGCATTTTCCATGTCGCTCGACTAACGTCTCCACTTATCCGTTTGAGCTGAAACTTTCTGAAGTTTGCATATATATCCTTTCCTTTAGCCATACAAAGTTTGAAGGCTTGTTTCCCAAGTTGGAGCTTCCATTTAGCAAAATTATTCCTTTTTAAGCTTAAGACAGCTGATTGTTTCAAGCTCGCTCGCCTAACGTCTCCAATTATCCGTTTGGGCTGAAATTTCTTGGGCCTTGTCAAAATAATATATGTTGCAATCTTGCAAAGTTTGGGGGCCTTTGGACAGGTCCACAAGTGACTCCTCACCTTGCACCTGCTGATCAGGATCAGCTCCTTAAGGTAGTTGTTGAGGAAGGTAGGAAGCAATCTGAATTTGCAGTACAAAGGATTCCTTATGCAGGATCCTGTTGCTGCTGTAGTGTAGCATATGCAAGTGATGTTGCTGAGATGCTGCAAGTCTATGGTAGGTTGTTGGTCTAAGAATTCCAATCTCAGCTGCTGAAACTCCAATACCAGGATCAAAGCCTTATGATACCTGCACCAGATAAATAAACAAAAGGAAACTTCCCTTTGCTGATTCCTGTGCTGCATCTCTACAACATTCTTGCAGCTCCAAGGCCATCTCCAAGTTATCCATTGGTTCATTTTGCAGCTACTGTGCCAAGAAGCAAACCTCACCTGGCTTGCATTTGTTTGTTCCCTTTTTCCAAATCTGCTGGTACCTACTCAATGAAGCATGAAAAGAAAAAAGAAAATATCTACTCTAATCCTTACCTCTAGGGGTAGGTTGATTGCTCTAGGAAGGCAATAAACAAGGGAGACTCTCCCCTTTACAAAACTCCTAACTATGAATTTATACATAGGGAGTTATGTACTACTATTAATGGTATACAATTCAAGGAGGTTGTTTGATCCTCTTCAGTTTTGTCCTCCTAAAATTTGGCATCCCCATTTTGTCTAGGATGTAGTATCCTCTTGTTTCCTTAGGAAGCTGTTGAGGACTGTAGAATTGAATCATGCTGTCTACACTGTGGCTATGCTTGGAAAGTGTATTTGTAACAAAATTAGCTTCCCTATAGATGTGCTTGCATTGAAAGAAATCCAGCATTATGATCAGTTCCTGCAGGTCTGTGATGTAATTCCTGATAGTCCAGGGTGGTGTAATCTCTTGTTTTAGCCATTTCACAAGTAATTCAGAGTCAACCTCCAGTAGGACCCTGCTGTAGCCATGTTGAATGCACCAAGTGATGCCCAGAAGTGCAGCCTGTACCTCAGCTTGGTTGTTAGAACCAATTCCAAGTGGTGCAGCAAATGCATAAAGGAGGGTTCCTTTGTGGTCTCTTAGGATGCCCCCAGCTCCAATTTTCCCAGGATTATTCAAAGCACTTCCATCAGTGTTAAATTTAACCACATTGTAAGTTGGTTTGTGCCAACTAACCTGGGTTATTTTCAGCTCCTGACTGCAGCTTTCCACCATAATTATTAGCTCCTTCCAGTCACTTGGCCAGCTAAGGTAAGGGAAAGCTGTGAAGATCAGCATGTAAAGTTCTTTGATAACTGAGAACTTCACTCTAGTACTGCTTGACTTTTTTCCTCCATAGTTGCTAGCACATCTGTTCTTCCATAGATTCCAACAGATGAATATGGGGGTAGCTTGCATTAATAGTTTATGGACTTCATTATTTGGTTTAACCAACCACCATTTCATCAGAGTGTTCCTCATGGGGCTATTGCTGTGATGTATACCCCAACAATCAGAGAAATAATTCCATATATGTCTAGCCATGTGTCCTAAGATGAATATATGATCTATATTATCCTAACCTGACCTGTAGCAACAAGAGCACTGAACAGGTGCATGACCAAATTTCTCAATACTTTCATTAGTGGGCAACTTGCTTCTGAGAGTTCTCCAAACTAGAAAGGATATCATAAAAGGTATATTCTTATGCCATACATAAGTGTCAGTCATGGTTTTGTTCCTTTTTGGCCTGATCTTGTTCCAAGCTGAAGCACAAGTGAAGTTTCCATCTGAGGTCAGCTTCCAGTAAGCTGTATCTAGGATGTTAGGTTGATACTTGAAGGAAAAACTAAGAATCTTCTGTATCAGATGCTGTGGTGCATGTTGCCTCACCTTCTCTTCATCCCATTCTCCATTCTTCAGGAACTTGGAGACAGTGGTATTGTTAAGTCTAGGTAGACAGTCTTTGTGATAAGCTAGGGGGCCAATTCCTAACCAATCATCCCACCAAAAGCTGCAAGAGCCTGAGTTAAGGTGCCACTGTATATGAGGCTCAATCTCAGCTTTGTTTGTCATCATGTGTTTCCACATAATTGATTGACCAGTGTCCCATTTCTTGATTACTGGATTTGCCCTTTGGCAATACTTGGCCCTCAGAAAGCTCCCCCATAGAGTCTTCTTAGACCTAAAAATCCACCATTGTTTATATTGCATTGCTAGGCAGACATCTTTCAGATTTTTCATGCCAACACCTCCTTCATCTGTTGGGTAGCTGAGGGTCTCCCATGATGCCCAATGGTATTTTCTTTTTTCTTTGTCCCATCCCCAAAAAAAATCTGCTATTAGGGACTTTATTTGTTTGAGTGTAGTGGAAGTTGGAATCACAGCAGATAAGAGATGAATTGGGAGGGACTGCAACACATACTTCACAAGAGCAGCTCTCCCCCCATAACTGAGAATTTTGGTATGCCATCCTCTAATTCTGGATGTTACTTTGGACACCATACTAGTAAAGTATATGATCCTTTGACCTCCAATATATAAGGGGCAACCCAAGTAGGTAATAGGGACATGAGTTGTTTTGAAACCAGTGGTAGAAGTGACCCTTTCAGTGATCTCAGGATCAGTATTCAGAGGGATCATGCACTGACTCTTTTGTGTGTTAATAAGCTGGCCTGAAGTCTATTCATACACTTCCAGTGTCTTCATGATCAGCTTGAGAGAGTTACTACATGTTGAAGTGAAAATGATTATATCATCAGCAAAGCTCAAATGATTAATCAATGGACCTTTCTTCTCCATGTGGAAACCTTTGTACAAATGGTGTTGATGAAGATTATTGAGCATTCTTGATAGTACCTCAGCACCTAAAATAAATAGGGCTGGGGATAATGGATCTCCCTGTTTGAGGCCTCTTGTAGAGTGGAAGAAACCATGCCTACCTCCATTCACAATAACTGAATACCAGTTATTAGCCATAAGTCTCCAAACCATGTCAATAAATCCTTCTCCAAATCCAAACCTTCTCATGACTAGATATATAAATGACCAGGACACCCTGTCATAGGCTTTGGCCATGTCTAATTTGATCACAACATTATCTCCCAGCTTTGGTTTTTTAATGCTATGAGTGATTTCCTGTGCCAACATTATGTTTTCAGCTATACTTCTTCCCTTAACAAAACCTGACTGATTTTCAGAGATCAGTTGAGGAAGAATAGGAGCAAGTCTGAGACATAGGATCTTTGAAATAACTTTATTGGTGAAGTTACTTAGTGATATAGGCCTGAAATCTGATAACTTATTAGGATGATCTACTTTTGGGAGTAGGACCAAACAAGCATGTGAGATGAACTTGGGAATAGAATGCCCACAAAAAAAGTATTTCACCAAATTGAATAAGTCTTCACTGATGATATCCCAGCAAGTTTGGAAGAACTTGCCATTAAAACCATCTGGACCTGCAGCAGATACATCACTGAGGGAAAATACAGCTTCTTTCAGCTCCTCTTTAGTTGGCATAGCATTAAGAGCTTGGTTTTGATTATCTGTGATGGATTTGGGGATACATCTGAGGATATCTTCATTGATAGCATCATCCTTACCAGTAAATATCTTCTCAAAGTAGTCACATGCAGCAGTAGCTATATTCTAATCACCTTGAATAGTATTATCCTGTTCATCAGTAATCTGATGGATGAATAATCTTCTTCTCCTTCCTCTAATAATAGCATGAAAGTACTTGGAATTGGCATCTCCCTCCTTAAACCACTGAAGCTTAGTTTTTTGTTTAAGGATGGATTGTTCAGTCTTTAAGTATTTAATGTACTGAGCATTCACAAGATTCAGCTTGATCTTGTTATCCTCAGACTTGTCTTGGATGAGATCAACTTCAGCTTGTTTTACCTTCTCTTCAAACTCTTTGACAGCTTCATATATGTCCCCATACTGTTGCTTTGACCAGCTACTAAGGGTGTTAGACACCCTCTTAAGTTTCAAGTGGAATATTCTCATTGGATTACCCTCTACTGGTCTTTCCCAACAGACTCTAACAGTGTACTGGAAAGTCTCATTATCCACCCAACAGTTGAGGAACTTGAAGTATTTGATAGGATTACTGTGAGTCTCCTTACATTTAAGTAATAGGGGGGAGTGATCTGAACCTGTTGAAGCAAGATGAGCCACAGTAGTCATGGGCATCATCTCTAACCACCTATCATTCACCATGGCCCTGTCCAGTCTCTTCCAAATTCTAACTTCCATGTCCCTGTTGTTGCACCATGTAAATTTCTGCCCATGGAATCCCAGATCAGTGAGACCACATGCCTCAATTACACTTATGAACTCTAAGCTTTTGTTCATGTTGTATGGTTGTCCTCCTAGTTTTTCATCAACATCAGTGATCACATTAAAGTCTCCCATAATGCACCATGGCTTGTCTGTGTCAGCATACTGCAACATTTTATCCCAAAGAGTTCTTCTCAGGTAATCCTTACACTTGGCATAAACAAATGTAATAATATGAGAATTAGGATTGGCCACATGTTTGATTTCACAAGTACACTGTTGTTCATCTTGGTCTACAATAGAGCAGTCCACATCCTTAGTCCAAAACAACCAAATCTTGTTATTGGGATTATGAATGGCACTGTCCATTCTCAGCTGAATTCTATAGTGGTTGAGATGTGATTGATTAGCAAATGGTTCCAGGATTGCCAACATAGTTAAATTGTGATAATCCTTGAGTTTTTGGAGTCTATCCAAGGCACCTTGAGTATCAATACTCCTTGCATTCCAGCATATTGTATTCATCATCAAAGTTTCAGGGATTTGGACCTTGTGTTGATGCCACTCTTACAAGTAGCATTATCTGAACTGGTGGAGATGTCTTGTTTCTATTTTTTCTTCTTCTTCTTTGCTTGCTGACCCCTGGGTGATAAACCCTGCTTCTCAGTGACTTGCAACACTTCATCCTGAGTTGTAGAATCTGTGATATCATCCAGTGCTCTAATGGGAGAGGCACTAGTTTCCTCATCCTCATCATGAGTTTGTTCCCTTTGATCTAGGTCCTCTTCATCTTCAGATTGAATAGGTCTATATTCATCCTCCAAGTCATCTGATATGGCTCTCTTATTAAGCACACACAATTCAGTAGAGCTGGATTGAATTTGAAGAGGTGAAGCATAAATCCCTGCTCTGTGTTGTGTCTTTTCAGACAGAGATTTTTTACTTTTTTTTCCTATCTTTTTCTTCAGTGCCTCCCTCTTCTTTTTACTCAAAGAAAGAGTATATTTATTGTTCAGTAGCTGAATCACTGCACCTGTATTTTGTTCACTATTTTTTGGAAATTCAACACCTCCCTTATCACTGTCCTCTGAAAGCTGTTGAACATCATCTTGTTGCAATGGCATATTGGACCTTATCTCTGCTGGAATAGTGGTGGCAGGGGCTCTAGGGTCTTTCCTATGGTCAACCAATAGATTTTCCCTCCCCTTGGTTTCCCCTTCCTGCAGATTAGTGATTTGCTCCTGTATTCCTCCAACCTGACCTCCACAGACTTCTTCAGCCACAACATTAATACTATTTAAGATATTAAAGTAATTGGGGGAGCCATGGGGTTGTGGGAGCATTAAGTCAATACCTGGGATTTTTCCATTGGCTTTGTTGCTTTCCACATTATTCAAACCAGTATTTGGTGCACACCTGGCAGTAATATTTTGCTCTTTTTGTTTGTCTGCAGGTCTGCTCTCTTCATTAACATGTAATACCTGCTGTATGGGATTATGGGGGCTGGGATCCAATATTGTATGGGGAATGGGGAGTAGGCTCTGGACTCCAGAGTCTACATTACAAGTTTGGATATTACAAGTATTAAAGTTAGAGTTATTAAGCATACCTGCCTGCTGTTGAGATTTTCCTTCTTTGCTGCTGCTGATAATATGCTGGGATGGTACTGAACTTTCCCCTTTTGTCATGGATACTTGTGTTTTATGCTGTTGTGGTTGTTGTTGGTTGTGTTGTCCATCTTTTTTGCCTTTCCTCCTTTGAATTTGCCAACCTGCATGTTCTTGGTCTCTTTTTTCAGCTTCAGCTTTGCTAGTGTTTTGTTGTTCCTTATTTTGTTTGTCTTCTTGGTGTTTTAGCTCCTTGTTCTGTTGTTCCTTGTTCTTTTCATTGCTGGATTTATCTTTGTTTCTTGCTTCTTCTTCTTGAACTTGCTTTTTCTTATTATCTTCATCCCTTCTTTTCACAGTACAAACATGAATGGTGTGACCTTGATGTTTGCAGTGTTGACAGTAATCTGGCACCCCCTCATATTGGATAGACTGCCACCTTCCTGCTCTATTTTCATCCTCACCATACCCCATCCATACATGTTGTGGTCTTTGTTTTGTAAGGTCAATTTGTACTTTGACTTTTGCAATACTACCCCTTGTTTTCTTGTATGTTGCCAAATCCAAGAACAACACCTTTCCAATTGGGGATAGTAATAGAGTTACCACTGCAAGACGATAACAGTGCTAAGGTAATTCAGGTAATATAGCCCATATAGGAACTAGAGATGTTTCTTCTTCAGGCTTGAAGGTGGGGGTCCACAGTTGGAGTCTCATAAGTTGGCCATTTATGTACATTCTTCCTTTGGACCAAACAGTAGAGTGATCATACTCATTGTCCAAGTCTATGTACAGATGCCTAGAGTTAAAATGGGTAAGTTTCACTCCTCCTCTGAGTTCTGTTTGCAAGATGAATTCCTTTCTAATGGTTTCCATCTTAGGCATAGTATTTGTGAATTTTCCTATTAGAGTATACTTACAATCACTAGCCAATTTCACCAGGAAATCTTCTTCTGTAAATACTACAGCTGGATAGCCTTGCTTTGTGGTAATTTTGGGAGGTGTAATATCAATAGTGTCTGTTTTCATAGCTTCTTGGGCTCTCAACTTAGTAGCCAGAGTTTGGTGGATGACAGGATTAGGAGGGGTTGGAGTATTAGTATTGGGGTGCTTGGTTTGTTTGGCAGGTAAATTAGTATTGGGAAGCACCACATGATTATTAGGAGTTGGAATATTAAAACTTGGAGCTCTAAGTTGGTTTGAGTTTCTGGAACCTAGGTTGCTTCCAGTATTCAGAGCAGCAGGTTTGTTAGTAGATTTAATAGCATCAAAATTATTTGACACTTTCATAGGATTGCTATTAGGAACATAAGGTCTATGGACAGGTTGAGTTTTCACATTGAGCCCCCTGTTCAACTGGTCAGGTTGTTTGTTTTTTTCAACATTACCAAGTATTATGTTCCCCTGCTCCTTGTGCTTAACAACAAGATCAGCATCACTATTGTGAGTAGCATTCTGAATTTCCTCATTATTCTTGGTCAGAGCTAGATGCAAATTAGTAGGCTTAACAATAGCAACATTAGCTAAATTTCCTTTTTGTACATTATTATCAAGTAAGCTAAGTTCATGAGGTTCGACAGTGTCACTATGCATTTGAACAACATTGTTAATATGATCAGCACTTTTTACTAGATATTGGTTGAAATAGTTAGAAGACTTACCTGGATGAGCCACAGCAAGAGCACTGTTCCATTGCTTATCAGTGAAGTTCCCCTTCGAAATTTCTTTTGGGGCATGACCATTTTCTTCAATGCCTTCCAATATTAGCATTCTATTTCCTTGTTGGTCATTTTGAAAATGATCCAATACAACAGCCACAGCTTCAGCTCGAACAACACTGTTACAGTGTTCTTCAGGGAGATGCAAGTCTTAACGACTTTTTGAATTTGAGCTTGGTGATGGTGATTCGAGGCACTCTATATAGCTTGGAAGCTTCATAACACCTTGATGAGTCTTTTGGTATTGGTCTCTTGCCAATTGGTTCGCCGGAGCTCCGGCACCACCAAAGTCGTCTTGACGACTTTTTGAATTTGAACTTGTTTGTATAGATTTGAGACATGTGTTATAGTTAGAAACCTTCTCCACACTGTTACTCACCTTTTGGTATTGGTCTTGGATGAATTGGCTGGCCGGAGCTCCGGCGACTCCATTGTTGTCAGAGCTCAAGGATAAATTCGAAGAGTGTGGCAGTGATTCGAGATGGCACTCATGACTGAGGAGATTGAAAATAGCTTGAGGAACATTTTGGCATTCATCTTGTGCGTTTTGGCTTGCCGTAGCTCCGGCGTCGACTACAATTTGTTCGCCGGAGTTGATTTCGCCAGAGGTTTTTGTTCCTATCGGGGCGCCTTGTCCTTGCGAACAAAGTCCAGGTGGTGCGAGGGCTAGAATATCGCCAGAGGTGGCTGGAAATTGAAGGCGCAGTGGTGGCGCATTGGCGGCGATGCTGAGCTGATGCGCCTCTGCTTTTTTCTCAATTGGGACTAAATTTTTTTGTGAATTTTGTACTGTGCTTGGCATATGGGATGAAGAATCATCTCCAATATTGTTTATAATCTTTAGCAATCCCCGATTTCTCAAGGATATGATTTTTTCAGCTTGCAGCAGCTCCTCACTCGAACAATGAACAGTGATCACTTCAGTCTTTTGCAAATTTGAGGAGCTATAGATGGAATCTGAGAGTGAGATAACTTTCGTTGTGTTCGTATCGACGGAATCTACGATTCCATCTTTCGAACGAAATTTTTCGAGGTCCGGAGGTGGGTCCCACCCCATTTCGTTTTTGTGACTAAAATGCCCTTCTTTGAGATAATGATTACTAGGGTTTGAGAGAATGAGGGATTACTAATCTTAACTTGAGAAAAATCTCTTCAAGTTAGGGTTTTAGATTTCACTAAGGTTTCTTCTTTAATTTTGAGAAATTCCAATCAAGGTATGTGGGGATTGATTCATGGGTTTCTTTTTCCCATGGAGTCCCAAAATTTTCTCAAAGTATCCTTCAACTTTCAATGGTTTATCAACCCTAGTTTTAATGAATTGCATTGGACAATTTCAATTTCATTTTAGATGATTATAAATGATCTTCATAAGAATGTTTTCATATGAATTACATGATTTTAAGTTGAATTATGAATGCCCATGCATAAATCTATTTTCAAGTTATGATTATGAAGTTAAAGATGATTTTCATAAGTTGATTATGAATTTAATGATTACCAAGGAAAATTCTATGATTTAAAGTTGAGGTTTATGATTTAATGATGAAGTTATGATGATGATAAATTATAATCTAATCAAATTATTATGGTGAGATAAGTACAACTCTCACATAATCATGTTTAAAGATGGTGCTAAGGAAAATTATCACCGAAGTTATGGATTTCTATGAATCTCTAAAGTTAATGAGCTACTCCTAATATGTTTTATAAAGATGGATTAATAGGTAGTTAATATTATTCCCTAAAATATTTATGAATATATTTTAATAAATTTTGTTGGGATATTGAATAAGAACCAAGAGGACTTCTAGGTGGGGTTCGGTATGGTAACACAATTAGTTATCCAAGAAAATCCTAGTAGCAACCTAAAGTCCCAAATTACATTGCCCGTGTAGGATTGACTTCATGGCCTAGCTAGTAGATCCACATATAGTACAGTTGAGTTGAGTACCATGATGGAGTATACCCTGGCAATGTAGCCTCCCCCTTCCTGATGAAGGTTCTATCGAATTCCATGTTATAGCTCACATGGTCTTAAGATATCGGTTAAAAGTCTTATCCCTCACAAGTTAAATGTTAAGCTATGAGTTTATGATAAAGTTTTATGATATGCATTGACCAAGATTTTTCATATATTTTCAAATGCTTTTAAGCCTTCCTTTTTTCATTAATGATTGGTCATGCATCTTATGGTATATTGTTCATGTTCCTTTACTTGTTAATGCATATCTCACATACTTAGTGCCTTCCATGGACTAATGCATATTTTTCCTACATTGTTTCATGATGTAGGACGGATGATACTTACGACCATCCTCTTTGTGGCTAGAGTTGCTTTAGATACCAAGAAGTTGGTGAGTCCTTATATCATTGAGGACATGACTTTCTTTTCATATTTTTTCAATGACTTACTTCTTATATTTTTGGATGAGCTAGGAGTTTGTCCTAAGCCTCCTTCAAGGACTAGACTAGCGGCATGTATAGACGATATTATGAGGTAGTTCATTCAGACATTGGCTGATTGATTCTATCCCTTAGTCCCATTCCCTTGAAGTTTACTTCCTCTTATCTTTATAATGTTTCCTTTACCTTATGTATACAATGTATGCTATGATGGCATGGTTGAGATTACTCGCATCTCGATTGCTATGTCACGGCTTGACCTTAGTTTAGGTCATGACATTTGAAGTTTGAAGTAAAAAGTTATGCCCATTTTAGTGAAGCCTTGTCAGGTAGTCGCATGTTCATGAACGGTACTATGAACCTTGAAGGTCAGTGTGGGTCTTATTTCCTTCCATGATGGATGGCTGCAACTATTTTTAGCAAATTTCTACATGTGTTCCAGGGTTATTTTGTTCCTTTCCAAAGCTATTTAATCCTATTCTAAGTCATTTTTGGGTGTTTTGAAAGAATATATCATTCCACTAACTAGTTTTCCCCTCATAATCATCAATCTAAATATTTAAGTATCTAGAAATCCTCTCTATAGAGAATCCTCTCAAGACTCTATTCTTCTCCTGTAAGACTCCATTGAAGGATCAACTTGGGTTTCCAATTCTTCCATCAATTTTCAAGCTTTAATCAAGATATGTGGGTGTTGATTCATGGATCATTTTATCTATGAATCCCAATCAATTTCTCAAGTTTTCTAGTAAATTCAAGTATGGGATTTTATGAGTTCCATGATTTTTCTTCCCATTTTAGGAATTAAGTTTTATTACATGATTTTCTACTCAAGTAATTCATGAATTCTAAGATATTTCATGATTTTTATTGATTTTGCAATAAATCCTCTCACATGATATCTAGGGTTTATGATCTCATTATAGATATTGTTTAATTCTTATTAAATTGCATGAATTATGATTCTACTCATGGTTATGGATCTATTTTAACATAAGTTGGTGATTGTGGTATTGAATTGAAAAAGTTTTCTATAAATTTCCTACATGGATCTTTAGGGTTCATGATATGGAAATTATATTTCTAATTGATATTAGTTTAATGAAATATGTATGAGTTGATATAAAGTATATGATCATGCATGTTTTCAATAAAATATCATAATTTTCAAGTCAATTGATCATGTATACATGTTTTACCCAAATGTCAAGTATAAGATATGATCATGAATTTCAATGTACATTCAACGAAAGCTTTATAAATATTTGAAAAGGTTTAGGAATGAGTTTAAAGATGCTTTATGCAAAGAAGTATATGAAATAGTGATACTATGATGTATCAAGCAAGATAATGATAGGGCGAGTTAAGGTCCTAAAGATGTTTTATGAATAAATATATGTAATGATGAAAGTCCTACACACATTACATGAGACAAGATTAAGGAGATATTCTATGATTATGTTTTTATGAATGGTGGACGGGTAATAGATATGCCCCCTCTCACATGTTGTTGACTTTATGACTTATGATTTGTCTATTTTGTTGAGAGCTTATGTAGAACCGAGTGGACCTTGGAATATGCACTCTCTCCGTTAGTTGAGGTAATATACCCGTAGTAAGATCCTATTATCCCATAATTATATGCCACCGTAGGATAAAGGATTGCCCATAGTAGATGCTTGATTCCTTAAGGGTCACCTGTAGTTGAGGCTCGATCCTTCATGTAGCTTAGTGGATCGACATAGGCATATAGGAGTCTACCTTGGAAAGTAGTCTTCCCTTTTCCTCCAATGTATGGGTAAGCATCAGGACTCTATGTTATAGCTCACATAGTTTATGTCTGTTAACGGTCTCTCTCACAAAGGTACAAGGTCCCTCTCTCAGTGTTTAAGGTATTTCTTACTTTGGCTAGTATGTCTCTCACAAAGTAAAGTATGTTCTCTTACCCATGGTTTTATGTCTCTCAATAAGATTTAAGATCCTTACTACTACTTATGAACTTGCAAGCTTTTTTATGATTCCTCATTATAACTCATGACTATCCATGCATGTGCAAGTTTTCTTCATAAGGTTGCATTATGGTTTAAAATAATATTAGCGTTAATCATGATTCACTATTACGTGTAAATGGTCTACTTATTATATGTTCTAGCCTTGATCATACATCATTTTTTTATGTCATGTATTGCATTGCTCACATACTTAGTACATTCAAAGTACTAACGCATACTCGTTCACTTTATTTGATAGGTCCTCACGCTTCAAGGACTACCAATGGAGCTTGTATTTTCTCGCTATTTCTAGACTATGTTGTCATTTTGAAGCATTCTGTTGTTGTTTGAGGAGTTAGTGACTTGTTCTATGCCCCCACCTATGTTAGTATGATAGGAATATGTTTAGACATAGAGTTTATGTATTCCATTTGGACATATGACTTAAGCTTTCATTTCATTTCTAGACTTTCATGTTTGAGATTATTCTTTCGCTTATTTTTTTATTAAGTTTTATTGTACGTTATGAATATGATGTATGCTAAGAGTCTTGGTTTGGGTTTTCTTAAGAATTCTAATTGCCATGTCACACCTAGAGCCTAGCTTGGGTCGTGACACTCTCTTACACTCTCGCTTCCTTCACTCCCTCTCTTGCTCCCTTCTCTCCGTTTCTCTCACCCTTCTCTCTCTGTATTTTGTGTAATATGCCATATCATACTGTATTTGTTGATACAACTTGTATTCATTGAATATAACATGTATCTAGCTTTTGTCTCCTGTCTCTCAAATCTCACTCGCATCTTGGACTTCTCTCCTAATATCGATCGTCTCTCTCCTCTCATTATAAATGATAAATACTCAAACTATAATTATGAATTTCTAATTAGGCCCAAATTATAGTCATTTATGAAAGTTCCTCTTGATTGTCATCCTTCTTGACCTGTTTAATGGAAAACACCTTTTAATATATTTTTCATATTGAAAACTCAACCTGATATCTTTCATTAAAAATAAAGGATTCTATTTATCCTATAATATTCCTTGCTGCTTACAATTTCAATGTTAATTTGAATAATGAGACTTATACTTGTCTTTATAGAAAAGCTTCTACATGGATTAGAAGGTAAATTTCATAGAAGGATTAAATGGTTTAAATTTTACGTCATTTTATGTATTATTCCAATTTCTAAATTGATTATCTTTTTATATATCACTATATTTTATATATTAATGTAATTTTATAACTAGGTTCTGATACGGTAAAGTATTCACAGATTTTAACTCTACCTTGTAGAGATGGAGAGGCTATCTCGATAGACCCTCAACTTAAAATAAAGTATTTCCAAGGAGTTTCAAAATGAGAATAGTAACAACAATGGAATAACATGAAATGAGAGCAACACATATCATATAAAGGAAAGAACAGTAATTCCAACAAAGTAATGTGATAACTGTAGTACAAAAAAATACAGGTGATAATTAAAATTAAAGAAAAAGAATAGATGAAAATATTGCTAATACCACTAATAAAAACAAGGTCCAAGTACAACCACTAGCGATTCCAAATGAGTGTGTTGGATATAATTTGAACGGGGTGAACGAATCAACATAAATAGTAATTCAATCCACCTATATTTTAAATGGCTAAAATTAAACTGGTTTGGATGAAAATGAGTTAGATGAAGTAATAATTATGTAACGACCTATTCCTTTCCTTATGGATAAGCCAACTGAAAAGAAAATTAGGCTAGAAAACTTTTGTGTAGTAACTTAGAAATTTTGAGGCAAGATTTGGACAAAATCTGAGTCAGGTAAGGTCTTAGAAAATCTGATAATGGATTCAGGTTGATTTCTGGGTGTTGATTATTTGAGTTGATAGAAAATATATTAATGAGTCGGTACGACTTTACAAAATCGAATTCGGGCAAGTAAAACTCTTGAAATTGATTTTGGCATTAAAGGATTGTTTTAGAACGTCAATGTTGGAGGTTGTGTTGTGAAATGAAGGTTTGGGACAAACAATACGAGTTTCTATCTCCATAAAACCTGATGTGGCAGAATTAATCCCACTAAAACAAGGACAACTATGGTGGGATGGACCTGTTATGGTGGGTAAAATGCAGGTTATTTTGGGTAAAAGTCCCAAAAATATTAATTTTGATGTAACTTCATTTTTGGAGAGAAAAAGGGTAACCTAGGGCTACTTCATTCATTTTTTCATTGATTCTTGAGATACAAGTAAGTTAATCACTCCCTTAATTTGTATTTTGATTCTTACACAATAGAATTCATGGTGATTATCTTAAGAGAGGATCCTTGAACTGGAATTTATAGTGGAAGAAGCTCTAGTTGGGTGATAAGATCATGAAATTAGCCAAGAGTTAGGATTTTTTTATAGCTTGGGTAAATTAGATCATTGCTCATTGATTACTTGTGTTCTTAATTTTTTTTAGACCAAGAACGAGCTAAAGCTTTGGAAAAAGAGAAAGCTACAGCTCTTTAAAGTTCAAAGGGCTTGTTTTAAGGTAGGTGATGATTAGGTTTTTTTCCCGTTTATGTTATATGTTCTTGTTAACTACTTCACTAGTATAGCATGCATATATATGATTAGGGAAGAGGAAAGAACATAAGATGGAATGATAATCTAAGACCAATATGCATGCAATGAATGTATTACTTGGTTGTTCGAAAGTGTATTTCTATATATTATGTTATGATTTGTGATGTGTGACTTTATGTTGATCGAGTACCACATCAGTATATTTAGATCGGGCACCATATTAGTACAATTGGATCGAGTATCACATTGGTACATTTGGAATAAGTATCACACTGGTACATTAAATATTGGAATGAGTGTCACACCGTCATACTAATAGTTTTGGTATGGGTCCCACAAAAGGACCATCTTTGGACTGTTGTATTGTAATTAAGTATGTTGACTTAGATTATAAGATTTCAGAAGTTGAGAAGGGAGAAAATAGGATTTAAAAGATTAATTTCCAAAAGAATACACTTTTCAGCACCAGGTAATGACCACGAAGGCCATTATGGGCCGTATTCCTGACCACGGTTCATCGTGTGCTACCGTGGTGGAAGTTCAAAAAATGAAACTTTACATGCAAAAGTCCAAGATAGGAAACAAGGGGCATGGTGAGCACCACAAGTTGTGGTGCCTTCTATGGTTTCCCCTCCCAGAGACCCGCAGTATTCTTTCCAAGTCTAGGACCACGTCCGCACCACCATGGTTCGTATTGCCCTTCACGGACCATGGTAGGTCTAGTGGTGAAACCCTTTTTAAAAAACTGCCTCCTGAATTTAAAGTCCATCACCACGACCCTTACTATGACCCGTATTAGCCTTCACAGGCCGTGGTGAGAAACCGTCTAGGTGCCCTGTTCTAGTTTTAAATTGGGGTATTTTGGTCATATCCCCATATTTGATTAATAAATGTGAATGGTTTTTGAGACTGGATTCTTACTTATTAACTAACCTAAATTCCCCTAACCCTCTCATTTTCACCATAATTCCCAAAATCACAAAAACTTCTCTCCTAAGTTTTCTCTCAAAAGTCTTCTTCTCCCTCAAGCAATTCAAAGGATTTCTTCAAGGTAAATCTTCCATTCTCTTTAATTTAGGGCTCAAAAATTCAAGGTATGTAGGATTTCATCCATGGTGTAACACCTCATGTTATTCTAGCCTAGATTAATTTTAAGGACCATAATAAAGATTGAGAAAAAGTGAGGTGTGCCTATTTGTACGAGTCAATCTATGAGTCATAGGAGCTACTTTGGATCGTAGGAGGAACTCGTAGTGTTGGCATTGAGGTTTGAAAACTATCCAAGTATAGAAGTGATTCTACAAGTCTATTGACGACTTATAGAGAAGTTGACAAATTGTAAGAATGAGTCGTGGGGTCAAGGTCTAATTTCTAAAAAATATAAGCCTCAGTACTTTGTCTATGAGTCAACAGGAAAAATTGTAGAAAGGATCATGAGTCATAGAAATGACTCTTAGAGACCCTTGACACTTTGCCAAAACTCAAAAATTCGAAGTCATTTCTACGAGTGGAGTCGACAACTCATCAAGAAGTCTATGAGTAACAAGAAAGACTCGTAGGAAAATTTCAAAGACTTAGAGAATGCAGGGTCTGAGAAGTTGCCAGGACGATAAGGGTCTATGACCCATAACACTTTCAATGATTCATATAATCAATTCATATTATAGTATATTAATTATAGTCCAAGTCTATGAGTGGATTTCTACGACCCGTAGAAGTTTATATGAGTCATAGAATGACCCGTAGACGGCCAGACTCAATTTTTAGTGAAAGGTAGTTTGGTATTTTACCACCCTTTCCATAATAAAAAATTGACATTTTGGGACTATTTTGAGTCCCTTATTAGTACCCTATATGCATACCCTCTTATTAGCAATTAGTTTATTTGAGAGCAAGGACTAGAGAGGAGAAAGAAACTAGGGTTCAAGCATCCATTCCCACTTTCTAATTATTGATTGTTCTGAGTAATTCTAGGTATGTAAGGCTATCAATAATGTGGATTGAGTTCATCCACGTACCCTACATCTTCAGTTTCTTGAGTGAGATGAGTTTTGAAGTTCCATGGATTGAGTTCTTGAATTATTTATCATTCCTATTGAGTTCGTATCTAAATTTCATTGTGCTATTGTATATGTATTATGATATTCCTTGATGAGTTTTTTGAGTTGGGTGTTGTTGAGAGTGTGGATTTGTGTTTGCATTCACATGAATCCTAAGTGTGATTTCATTGTACTTTATGTATTGATGGAATTTAAAGAATGAGTTGTGAACATTTTTTGCATTAAATATTTTATGCATTATTTTGAGTTTAAACAATGACAAGTGTCATCTTTAATTGAGAAAGAGTTTGAGAAATCTCTTGAGTAGTATCTTGAGCATGAGCATTCAAAGTATAAGCGAGTTGAGCAATATTTCACTAAAATGTCTATTTTGAGATTGAGTTGAGAAGTTAAATTCTAAATTTTATTTTAAATGCATTCTTTAAGTTGAGATGAGTTGATTTTTTAGCTAAAGTCCAAAAGAAGCTAAATGAGTAAATTGAGTAATTTTCTCACTTAATGTATATGAGCATAATAGAGTATTTTGGGAGTAGTATTGAGCACCGATATAGGATAAGAGTAGAGACCACTCTAACCCCATAAACTACGTAGCCTGGATTTACTTGGTACGACAAGACTAAAATGAGCAAAGATGAAAAGAATTTTCCCATCCCATGCGAAATAGAAGTATCGTATACTTGTTCTTCTTCAATGTAGCTATGTCTGGTACGTAGCATAGTTGGAATAGGACTAGTGTAGGTTACTTTTCTTTTTTCTCATGGAAGGGGAGAGTCTCCCTCATTTATGCTTTCATAGTTGAATTGTACCGGGAGGAGTCCTCTCACAGGTTTAATGCTTTCTAGTTATAGTTAGTCTCTTTTTTTGTATCGGGGATGAGTTAGCCGACCTTAATAGGTTAGCCGACTTATGAACCACCATAGGATCGGAGGTAAGGTTTATGTCCCCCTCCTTGTATTTTTATTTTTGATTATTTATGTTAAGGCTTGGGGGTGTTGCTTAACCCCTGACTGTGAAAAAAAAAAAAAAAAAAAAAAAAAAAACGTAGGATAGAGGCCAAGCCTTTTTGTCCCAAAAGAAGACTTTTATATTGGATTCATGAGGTTGAGCGTCCCTTACCTTAGCTAGGTATTGGACGGTTTTGGCAACGACAATTTTAAGCATTCTATCATCACTAGCTCATAAGTGGTGGTTATCGGTTAGAGAAATTCCCCAAGAGTAAAATATTATATATTTATATATTGAGTTGCATACCTTATTGCAAATCATTTAAACTATTGTATTATTTTACTTCATACCTTAATGATTTGAGTCATTTCAGAGTGAGTCCATTGAGTTGAGTTATATGGGATTGAGTATTATTGATTATGTTCCTTTCCAGCTATTTTAAATACTCATACATTTTATGTACTGATGCCATTTATCCTGCATCATTTTATGATGCAGATACTGGTGATAGATATCTTCACTAGGCTCATCGTTGAAGACTAAAACCCTGTTTAGATTTTGGTGAGGCCTCCTTGCATCTGGACGACTTCATTTATATTTCTTTCATTCATTCTTCTTTTGATAGACAGTTGAGGTAGCCTTGGACTTGTCTTGGCACCTTTCTAGTTTTGAGTTAGAGGCTTCATGGACAGAGTCAGAATTAAGTTAGATGGATTTCTTTCATAGTATGTTTTTAAAACTTAATTTCATTATTGAGTATATGACATTTATTACATCAAGTTTGAGCATTTTAAAGCATATCATTTATTATTCATGATGTCTTGAGTGTCTACTTGAATTATCTATCTTTCGAGTTATATTAAGCTTTTCGTTGAGTGTTTGGATATGTGATTGGACCAAGTAATTCTCTTGGGGACTAGAAATGGTGTTCGAGTGGCGGCCACACCAATGGTACCCTCTCGGGGAGTGACACATGGTTGCCTTTCACCCATTGAATACCAAAGATTTCTTCTCAAATTCTCTTATGATTTCTTCAATTAAAAGCCATAATTTCATGATCTTCATTCGGTCTTCATGATTATGTCATGTATCAAGACTATTAGCCTAATTATGATAATTCACATCATATTTCTTAATTTCAAGTTGCATTTTAATGAACTAAGTTATATACTAGTTTCAAGTATAATTTATGAGATATGATTATGATTTTCAAGTTATTTTAATGAAAGATTTATGAATCAGTTTACAGATGTTTCACGTAAAGAAATTTATGTATGATGATTCTATGATATTTCAAGAATGTTAATGATAGGGCAAGCTAAGTCCCTAAATATATATTTTGAGTAAAAGATATGTAATGATAGATGGCCTACACCCATATTACATGAGTTATATCATAGATGAGCTAAACCTATAATTTTTCTATGATGTTGATAGATGAGCTATTCTTATGTTATCTTCTAGAGATGGATTGACATTTATTTTTATCTTTCTTAATGATTTTAATGACTATGCTTTCATGAAAGTTTCATTGGGATATTGAATAAGCACCAAAAGGACTTTTAAGTGGGGTTCGGTCTGGTAACCAAAGGTTTGTTACCCAAGGGAATAATAGTAGCAACCTAAAGTCCCAAATTATGTTTCCCTCGTAGGTTTACATATTCCAATATGGCGAAGCTTGAAGATCCATATAACAAAGTTATATGAGTTGCTTATAGAGTATGCCCTGGCAAGGTAGCCTTCGCCGTCTCGATGCGAAAGTCATCAGATTTCATGTACTAGCTCGCATAGTCTTATATGTCAATTCAAGGCCCTATCCCATACTAGTTTTATTTGAGTTATGAGTTCTTATAAAAGCTATGAGTTTTTATCCATTGACTAATGAGATAAATGTTTCACTGTTTTCATTACTTTATTTATATTCTGAAGATATTGGTCTTTCATTCCATGATTCATATTGATTATGTCTTATATTTATTGTTCATGCATGCTCTCACATACTTAGTATATTTCATGTACTAAGGCATACTTTTACCTATATTGTATCATAATGTAGTATCTGGCGATCACGCTAGTCCTTCTCCCGCTCGTGGCTAGTTCTTGCTATTAACTTACTGTTGGTGAATCCTCATAGGTCAAGGACATGACACTTATTTCATAGTTGATAGTTGTTACTTCATTTCTCCTATGTTTTCTATTTGGGTGTGTTAGGAGATTGTCTTATGCCCCATATAGTAGTAGGGTAATGTTAGATAGTAAAAATTCTATGCTTGTTACCCAAAGGTTTTTTACCCAAGGGAATAATAGTAGCAACATAGTTATACCCCGTACCTTTGTGCTTTGGAATGTCTTCTTACACTTCTTGAAAGTTTTCCCATGACCCAGATTATCTATAACATGATTAAATAACTCTAAGAAAGGGAGGACATGATGCCTCTTAAGAGTGAAGGTTGGAAATAGGTCTATAAGGATTTGAAACGAGTTGGAGGCCAAGTAATGAGTCGTAGGACTCGACTTACTTGCGTAAGCTATCAACTTGGATGTTTTACGTACTTAAGCTATTAGAGTACGTGTTGAGCTTACGTAGCAAGGAATACATAGGCTCTTAAAGTAAGATGAGATTACAAACCCACAAAAATAAAGCAAGCAGGTGACAAGTAGGTGACACAGCTACTTGGGCTAAGTAGGTGACCCACCTACTTAGGGTGACCCACCTACTTAGGGTGGACCTTAAGCTGCCACATGGCAGTGTATGATTGGTTGCATGGCATGAGGTGGAACCCTACAGGGATGCCACATGTCACCCTTGGGGGATGTCATGTGTCCCCTTTTAAGGACACATATATATACATGTCTATTGCTGATCAACATTATTTTCAGCATCTTAGCCTTAGAAAAAGTTGAGAGAAAAACTAGAGAGCAAGAATAAGGGAGCTACGTCTAGGGTTCTTCCAAGGTAAGTTCCCCAAATTATTTCCATAAATTAATTATTTAAGGTATCCTATGGTGATATGATGGTGTTTAACAACATAAAATTTATTGTTAGGGCAAAGAGGAGGTTTTTGTTCTTGTCAACAAACCCGTTTTTGAATGATACTGCTGTTAGTAAAACGAGTATAACTCCTTGTATCAGAATTCATTTCAAGTGATTCAAGATGTTTTGGAAAGATATTGCATAGGGATATAACTTTAATTTAGCCTCTAAAACCCACTTTTGATTGTCTCTACTCGAAAAAGGGTGATGAACTATGGGGGAGGTGCTGCCCAAATTTTATTTTGGAAATCCTACACGGATTGCTGTGTGTATTTTGGGCATATCTTTTTGTAAAAAATTACGGTAGGGGTGATTTGAAATTGTATGCGACCTTAAGACTCACTTATGTAACTTTCCTTGAGGACACAAATCTTGTTTCCCTCAATTACACCTTCGAAACTAAGCGACAATATAAGATAGTAGGCTATCCAGAATTCACATTTTGATAGTTTTGGCGAGTTTGATAAGTTTAATGTAAGGTAAGGTCTTTCCTTTTAATTTGGAGTTTATGATGTTGTTATTAAGTGTATTACACATCGTGTAGGTGACTGTAAATATGAAAATTGCATAAATATGCTTGATGTTAGGAATAATTTAAATTGGAGTCGTTATAGTTAAATTGACGGGTAAGGTGTTGCACTTGTGGTGCTGCAGTGGTAGGTGGTGTGGTGATGTGTTGAAGGGCCTAAAAGTGTTCTAAAATAAATGTAGGTGCTTCTGGTTGCATCCACATGACCCTTCACTTCGTACGGTTAAATATTTTACGAAATAGAGACTAGAAACCCTATTTTGGATATCGTAATTTCGAGCGAGTCATTTGGAGTTTGTATTGTGTACTGTTGATGTGAATTGCTTGCATATATGTTGCAGGGTGTTGTTGTTGGTTGGATGTAGTGATTAGGGATGTAATTGGAAATTTGGATAGGGCATGTTATAAAGGAGATGCTGCCCGAATTTTGTTAACCTCTTAAGTAACTAATAGACTAGTCGAGACTAGTCGAGGAAGCCAAATAAGGAATTGGTTCGTATGGATAGTTGGTGATAGAATTAAAAGCTGGAAAGTCAAAGATTATTAATACTAGTATTAGCTTCGTGTTAAATAGGTTCAGAGGACGACGAGACAAGCTAGGTTCAAAGCAATCGATAGGAGGTATGTGAAGCTATCCTTTCTTCTCTTTTGGCATGTCGTAGATGTAAGTGTTATGTATGTGAAATTGGGAGTTATTCCATTCGTAAAGTTCCGAGTACAGTTCATAATTTTAATCCACTTCATGATGGTGGAACTCTTGTAATAGTCAAGCTATTTCCTTTTTAAGGTTTTTTTATATGATAAAAGGTAATGTATGTAAAGCCTATTCTTTCTCTTCTTTGGCATGTTTTCAAGTTAAGTAGTGAATGATATGAGCTTGAGGATAAATCTACTCATAAATTCCAAGCGTAATTCACGACCCTTATTTACTTCTTAATGAAAGCACTCTTACAGTAATTGAACTAGGACCTCTCAAGCTTTCCATACGTTAGGAAGTGAGGAGTACGTAAAGTCTATCTTTCTTTTCTGTTGGCATATCTCAGTCCGAAGTGGATTGTGTATATAATGTGAGAATAATTCCATTCATAGAACCCTGAGTATGGTTCGTCAATCTTATTCATTTCTCGATATTAGAACTCCTACGATAGTTGAGTTATGGACTTGTAAGTCTTCTACCTGACAAAAAGTAGTACACATGAAACCTATCCCTTCCTTCTTTTAAAATAGTAGGATGTAAGTGAAGCGATATATGGTATGAGTTAGAGGTGATACCATTTATAGGTTTTGCATATAAATCACGACTTGTACTCACTTCTTGAAGTTAGGATTCTTAAAGTGGTGAAACTTCTATTCATCGACCCTTCTATTAGCTAAGTAATGATTAGATGTGTAAACTCTTATATCTAGAGACTCTTTGACACATCTTATGATGATATTCGGGAGATGGTTGTTATGTTACCAGGTTTTGTGTGCACGTATATGCATTACTATATGTATAGGGATCGGTTCGTACGTTCCTTGGCACTAATATGTTATATGTATAGGGATTGGGTTGTACGTTCCTCGACACTAACGTGTTATATGTATAGGGATCAGGACGTACGTTCTTCGGCACTAACATGTTATATATATAAGGATCGGGCTGTATGTTCCTCGATACTAACGTGTTATATGTATAGGGATCAGGCTGTACATTCCTCGACACAAATGTGTTATATGTATAAGGATCGGGCCGTACGTTCCTCGGCACTAACCTATTATATATATGGATCGGGCCGAACGCTCCTCAGCACTAATATATTATATGTGTAGGGATCGGGCCAGACGTTCCTCGGCACTAACCTATCTCATCTATATAGATTGGGCTATATGTCCCATAGTGATAATAGTATGAATATGCCCATAATGATAAACTGATGCCTTTGTAACATCGGGTCCCCAAGAGGGCCGGATACGGTACGTGATAATGATATACATGACCTTACTTTATAAGGTGCAGGTACAGTACCCTATTAAATGCTATACTTTATTTCCTGCATGCCTATGTCAGTTGTTATCTCAGTTACGTTATGCTTATCTACTCAGTACATATGTCATACTGACCCCCTTTTCTTCGGGGGGCTGCGTTTCATGCCCGCAGGCACAGATACAAATGTTGGGAGTCCGCCAACTTAGGATTCCACTCAGCCAATTTGGAAGAAGCTCCATTGATTCGGAGCCGAGTTGTAGTACCAAACCTCCTATGTATATATTTGTTTATTTAGGGGTACGGTGAGGGCCCTGTCCTACCATATGTTACTATTAATATTCTTAAAGGTCTGTAGACATATGTGTGGGTTATAGGTGTAAGTTCTATTCAGTTATGTCTAGATGATGTATTGTAAATATTAAGATACTATGGTAGCCTTGTCGGCTTACACGCCCTTTCATGATAAGATATAAATGAAAGAGGTTACAGCATGAAAATGCTATGACCCACTGGGGTTCTTATGTATAGTTCTTATATTGATTGGTACACCCGCTAGATAAGTATACGGGGGCCCAGGTTGGACCCTAGTCATGGCCCACAGGGTTGGGTCATGACAGAAGTGGTATAAGAGCAGTTCGTCCTTAGAGTGTCTACAGACCGTATCTAGTAGAGTCTTGATTATCAATGTCTTGCGTGCCACATATATAAATAGGAGGCTATAGGACATTTAGGATGTTTCCTTTTTTTTCATATCTAAGGTCGTGCGATAAATCCAAGTCATAGGAAATGAAACTCGTTATGCTAACCTATAATTTCAGATGAAAGATGACATCAATAGAATGAAATGACTGATGATATGGGAAGTTACAAAGCACGCAGGTAAGCCAAGGCACGAAAGATATGTGCCAAGTAAGGTATGGAAATACGATTGATATGTAAAGTCGGAAATTGAAAGGAAAAAGTAGGTAAAGTTGAAAAGTGAAAGGAAATATGGACGGAGGGTCTAACAGGCGCAGTTCGAGTTAGACATGTGAGGTAAGTCCCTCATTTTATACTATTGTTGATATTGGGCGCCCTGTAAGGCTATAATATGATGTGATATGATACGTATATATGTATATTTATGGGTGCTGGCCCTGTGAGGAACTATTGATATTTTCTGTGTGCAAGTTTGAGATAGTAAGAAATACAGAGGAAACTCTGCCCAAAATTTCCAAGAAATAGAAAGAGAATGAGATACAGGACTGTAGTATGTCTGTAGAGGTCTTGTCCACAATAATGATGAAATTTAGATAAACTACAAGTATGGCTGACCTCGAGAAATAAGTTAATTGCTGAATTAATGGCAATAGAAACTGGGAGGTCGATATTGATATGGTAAACCGAAGTTGGAAAAGACTTGTGACCCTAAGAAGATGATTTAAGAAAGACTGATATATCTGGATAGAATGATATATTAAGGTACCGACTGAATTGATATTGTGATATATACGTAACAAAAAAGGAAAGGGCGAGAAATCTCCTCTATAGTGAAATAGGAGAAAACTTGAGGGTAAGTAAGAGAAGCGAAAGCAAGTGTGACAAACTAGACTGTGAGTGCGTACCGGTACAGTGAAATGTGTAAAGCAGAATAAGTTAAGTGCAAGACAGAAAGGCAAATAGTGAATGAATAAGAAAGACTTACATAGATTTATAGGGAATGTTCATAATAAAAGGTCAAGTGGTATCCTGTGGAATAAAGCTAGTATTAAGACGAAGCTTGAAACACGGATTATCAAAGTATAAGTGCTCCCGAGTGGAGAATTTGAACCAATTATGAGCACAAGCTAATTACTGATTGGGATGAATGGAATGTGGATTTGAATACATTGCTACATTAAGGATATTACTCGAGTCCCAATGTTCAAGACTAGAGTTGGTACTGTAAATTGAGGGTTTTAAGCACCTCATGATGGTATTAAGGTTTCGTACATGGGTAACCCAAAGTATAGGGGATGTAAAGGTAGATATGAAAATAACGCAGTATACTAAATAGGTTAGAAAGGACTCCTATGCATTTGGAAAGTTACAAATAAACATATAATGACATAGATACACCCTAAAAGGGGGAAGTAGATAAGAGAAATATAAGCATAAAAGAAAATCAACTGACGCTATCATATGTAAATAGGAACGCTTAAACTTCAAACGAGACCCAACAAGGGATGGATGCGATCATACCAGCACTAATGCACCGGATCCCATCAGAACTCCGAAGTTAAGCGTGCTTGGGCAAGAGTAGTACTAGGATGGGTAACCCCTTGGAAAGCCCTATGCGGCTGTGATATGAGATGCTATGGATGTATGTATACGTTGGCCTTGCATGGCATTGTTGGTATAAAGAAGTATTGTGTATATGTGACTCCACCGTGAAAGATGATAAGACCCTTTAAGATAGGGGATGTAGCTTTGCAAAACAACTGATGCAACTTACTAATGGTGATATGCCAAGAGTAAAACCAGATGATTACTCAATAAATGAAGTCAGTAGTAGCCATGTAACTACTATTTTTGAATACAATAAGGGAAGGTATAATATGGTTTGAAGCAAAACCTTTAAGGTACAATCAGTACTAAGGACAAAAGCTATAGTGGAGCCCTAACATAAGATGAAGTAAGTAAGAAATGATATAGTTTTACGTACAAAATAGTATAGAAATGCTAAGGTTTCTTCTGAGCCACTTTAAGCTCCTACACATATTCGTGTAAAGGGTACAATATGATGTGTGGTAAGAGAACTGGAAAGAAGAAAGGGAAAAGAAATATCACCTATTCTCTATGCCTACGGGTAATCTACCCTCTCAAATTGACTATATGGGTTAATAAGAGGCCTTTGGATGACAACCAATACAGAGAAATCTTGAAGCACTCGTAAGACCTTATGAGGCTAGTTAAAATTTGAGGACGAATGTTCTAAGGGGGGAAGGATGTTATACCCCGTACCTTTGTGCTTTGGAACAGCTTCTTAAGCTTCTTAAAAGTTGTCCCATGACCCAGATTATCTATAACATAATTAAATAACTCTAAGAAAGGGAGGACGTGACGCCCCTTAAGAGTGAAGGTTGGAAATAGGTCTATAAGGATTTAAAATGAGTTGAAGGACAAGTAATGAGTCGTAGGACTCGACTTACTTGTGTAATCTATCAACTTGGATGTTTTACGTACTTAAACTATTGGAGTATGTATTGAGCTTACGTAGCAAGGAATACATAAGCTCTTAAAGTAAGACGAGATTATGAACCCACAAAAATAAAGCAAGCAGGTGACAAGTAGGTGATACACTGTCACGACCCAATACCGTAGGCTGCGACTGGGGTCCGACCTAGACCCCCGTATACATATTTGTCAACTGTAGTCAAATTGAACTATGAGCAAAGCGATACTACTCACAAAAACCCCAATGAGTTAAAACTTTTTCGTGTAACTTTTTCGTGTACGCGTGGCCTCTTTCATTCATATCGTATCATAAAAGAGAATGCAAGCCGACAAGACTGCCATAACGTAAAAACATTTACAATGTACCGTATAGGCACAGCTGAAATAAACTCATGAACAACCCACACATACATGTCTACAGACCTCTGAGAATAGGAACGACAACATATGGCGGGACAGGGCCCCGCCGTACCCTTGTGTAACCAAATATATACATCGGTGGTTTGGTACTAAAACTTGGCTCTGAATCAATGGAGCTTCTTCTAAACTTGCTGAGTGGAATCCTAAGCTGGTGGATTCCTAAAATCTGTATTGTACCTGCGGGCATGAAACGCAGCCCCCCGAAGAAAGGGGAGTCAGTACGATATATGTACTGAGTATAGAAGCACAACATAACTGAGATAACAACTAAACCAAGGATGCAGGAAACCTAGTATAGCATTTAATAGGGTATTGTACCTGCACCTCACAAAATAAAGTCATGTATACCACTATCACATACTGTATCCGTCCCGCTCGAGGACTCGGTGTTACAAACACATCGTCTATCATGATAGGCATATGCATATTATTAGAACTGTGGAACACATAACCTTATCCATATATATAGCAAGCACATGCCAAGGAACGACGGCCCGATCCATATGTCATATGATAATACCGAGGTACGATGGCCCAATCTATATATATAATGCATAATAATGCCGAGGTACAACGGCCCAATCCGTATAATGCATAATAATGCCGAGGTACGACGGCCCGATCCGTATAATACATAAGCTGTCGTGGAACGTACGACCCGATCCTTACATAGCAAACTGTGCCGAGGTATGACATCCCAATCCGTATAATGCATAATCTGTCGTGGAATGTACGACCCGATCCTTACATAGCAAAATGTGCCTAGGTACGTCCGACCCGATCCATATATATTTCATAATACATATACATGCACGCAAAACTCTGTAGCATAACAAACATCTCCCGAAATCATCATAGGATGTGTGAAAGAGTCTTTAGGTATAGGAGCTTACACATCCCAACACTATTCAACCTATACGGTGCTCAAGGGTCGTAGTTCAACTACTTCAAGGCCCGTATCATTCAAGAGTGAGTACAAGTCATGAGTTACATCCAGAGCCTGTACATGGAACTGTCTCTAACTCATATCATACATCGTTTCACTTACATTAAGCTATTTCAAGAAAAAGAAGAGATAAGTTTCACGTGTATTACTTGTTATCACGTAAAAGGCTTACACGACCATAACTCAACCATCACGGGAGTTCTAACATCAAGAAGTGATTAAGATTAATGAATCATGCTCGGGGTTCTAAGAATGGGACTATCTCCACATTACATATACCAACCATTTATGGCTAAGACATGCCAAAAGAAAAGAAGATAAGCTTTACATACTTATGCCAAAAACATGCCAAAAGAAAGCTTCACATACCTCGTATGGACTTCTCTTAATCATGTCCACGTCGTCGTCCTCCAAACCTAATTAACATGGATGTAATGCAATTATCAACAACCCTTAACTTTTCAGCACCTTAAGTTATACACGAGTGTTCACATAATCCATTTCCTCGCTCGTCTTCTCGACTAGTTCCTTAACTAGTTAACGAAAATCGGGCAGCATCTCCCCTATAATATGTCCTATCCAAATTTCCAATCACACTCCTAATGACTATAGCCAACCAAAAACAACAACCTGCAGCACATGTATAAGCAGTTCACACCAACATAATACAACACAACCTGCAAATGACTCGCTCGAAACCACGATACCAAAATAGGGTTTCTAGTTTCCGTTTTGCAAAACCTTTTACCGTACGAAGAGGGGGTGTCATGTGTCTACAACCAGAAGATACCCCACACATTTTATGAAACATTTAGGCCCTGCAACACACACCACACAACAAGCAGCAGCCTCAACACACACAACGCCTCATTTCGACTACAATTTAACTATGACGACTTCAATTTTGATTGTGTCTATCGTTGAGCATTTCCACGATTTTATTAAACTTCCAGCAGACTAAAAGGTGTTTAATACACCTTATAACAACACCATAAAATTCAAATTAGAAGGTAAGACCTTACCTCACCCGAAATTGGTCAAAATTCACCAAATCGCACCTCGGAACTTCTTCAAACTTGCTGAAATTGTGCGGACTGCTTGTTATCCGTTTGGTGCTGCTACAAGCCATGATTTTACATTATTAACACCTTCATATCATGTAAAAACCTTACCAAAACGTGGGAGAAGATCACCAAGCCGTACCTTAACAAACGGCTTCCCAAACTTGCTGAAAATTAACTTCAGAAACTCCTTATCATGCTGAAAGTTGCGGACTGTTCGTGTCCCTTCTTTGCTTCTCCAAACAGTAATTTTATGCTATTAAACCCTGTCTTGTAACCGTGGGATACCTTAAATAGTTAATTCACGGAACGAAATTGGAGGGCTTACCTTAAATTGGAGCAACCCGTGGCTGCCTCTCTTTTCTCTCTACATTTCTCTCCTTGCTCTTGGCTGAAGTTTGGATAAAGAACTGAAGTATAAGTCATGTTACACATGTATATATATCTCTTTAGAAGCTTCCACGTGGCATCCCCCTAGGGGTGACACGTGACAGCCTCCTAGGGTGCCACCTCAACTTATTCGGCCAATCACATGCTGCCATGTGGCAGTGGGGTCCACCCCAAGCTGCTGCATCACCTACTTGACCCTAAGTAGGTGCATCACCTGCTTGTCCAAGTAGGTGCATCACCTGCTTGCTTCGAGTAGGTGCGTTGTTTCCTTATTTCTCTTTCATGAGCACGTAATCTCATCTTACTTCAAGAGCCTATGTATTCCTTGCTACTTAAGCTCGACGTATACTCAAGTAGATTAGTATGTAAGACCTCCAAGTTGGTAGTTTACGCGAGTCAATCGAGTCCTATGACTCATTTCTCGTCCTCCAACTCCTTTCGAACTTTTATAACCTTATTTCCAATCTTCCTTATTATGAAGCATTTCGTTCTCATTTCCTTGGAGTTATTTGATAGCATTATAGACTATCCAACTCATATAATGACTGTTAAGAAACTTAAGAGCCTTCCCAGAAACTTGAGAAGCTTAAGAAGTATTCTAAGGTACCAATGTACGGGGTGTAACATCCTTCCCCCCTTTAGAACATTCGTCCCTGAATGTTAACTAGCCTCATAAGGTCTTACGAGTGCTTCAGGATTCTTCTGTACTGGCTGCCGTTCATAGGCCTTGTATCAACTCATATGGTCTATTTAAGAAGGTAGATTACCTGTAGGCATAGGGAACAACTGATATTTCTTTTCCATTTCTTCTTTCCAGTTCCTTTACCACACATCATTTTGCACCCTTTACACGAACATGTGTAGGAGCTTAAAGTTGCCTGAAAGATGCTTTAGCATCACCATACTAGTCTGTACATAAACCTGTGTCGTTTCTTACTTACTTCCTTTACTTACCCTTGAGTCTCCTCATATTCCAGTATAGGAGAGATCTCTCATCCTTTCCTTTTTTTGCTACTTGTACACCATAATATAAGTAGTCAGTAACTTTGTTACCAATATCTGACCTTCAGTCGAGTATAGCCTAGCTATTCCTTACAATATGTTTAAGTTCTCATCGTAATTCTCTTGTTGTATTCATCCCCTTTGTATGCACCTATTCTTTGATGTCATACTATTCAAGTCCTTACTATTAATTCTCCGCACTGTCTCCGGTATCATGGCTTCTATCTGTTTATTGCTGGCCTTTAGATCTTATTAACTCGTGATAGTATGGGATCTCACTTGAAGCCACTTTCCCCCTTTAGGGTGTACCCATGTCACTATCTGTTGTGTTCTACCTTACGCCCTTATTTCCAATATTCCAACACGTATGATTCTTTTCCAACACATTTGGTATACTGCACCATACCTATGCCTTCCTTTATATCTTCCATACCTTTGGTTGCCCAGGTACGACAACTTAACACAATCATGAGGTGCTAATCCAGTCTAATTGTGGGTACTCGAGTCATGTAGCAATTTATTCGAAGCCGCTTTCTCACAAGGCTTTACTTATTTTCATATCTATCCTCATTATATTCACATCATATCATGTTCGCATTCTACCCCATAGTATAGCACTTCTTAACCTTTTTCACGATTCTTATTGTGGGTTACTTACCCTTCTTGGTTAGTATTATCCTTAATATATCGTTCTATCCAGAACTACCAGTCTTTCCTAAATCATTTTCCTTTTATTTCAAGGAAAATTTGGGCAGAGTTTCCTCTGTATTCCTTACTATCTCAACACCTGTACGCAGAAAATGCCAACAATGCCTCACAGGGGCAATACGCATAAAGATACATATATACATATCATATCACGTCATATCGCAGCCTCATAGGGCGCCCAATATCAACAACAGTATAAACTGATGGACTTACCTTGTATGTCTAACTCGAACTGCACTTGTTTAGACTTCCCATCTACTTTTCCTTTCAATTTTCAACTTTACATGTCAACCGTAATTCAATACCTTACCTGGCACCTATCATTCGTGCCTTGCTTATCTGCGTGCTGTGTAACTTCCAATATCATCAGTAACCTTCTTATATTGATGTTGTCTTTCTGCTGAAATCACAAGTTAGTATGAGGAATTTCATTCCCTATGACTCGGCTCTATCACACGATCATGGATATGAAAGAAAGGTAACATCCTAAATGTCTTATAGCCTCTTATCTATAGATGTGGTGCACAACACACCGATAAATAAGAATCTACTAGACACGGTCTGTAGACACTACAAGGACGAACTGCTCTGATACCATTTCTGTCACGACCCAATACTGTAGGCTGTTACTAGGGTCCGACCTGGACCCCAGTATACATATTTGTCAACTGTAGTCAAATTTAACTATGAGCAAAGCGATACTACTCACAAAAACCCCAATGAGTTAAAACTTTTTCGTGTAACTTTTTCATGTACGCGTGGCCTCTTTCATTCATATCGTATCATGAAAGAGAATGCAAGCCGACAAGACTGCCATAACGTAAAAACATTTACAACGTGCCGTATAGGCACAACCGAAATAAACTCATGAACAACCCACACATACATGTCTACAGACCTCTAAGAATAGGAATGACAACATATGGCGGGACAGGGCCCCCCGCCGTACCCCTATGTAACCAAATATATACATCAGTGGTTTGGTACTAAAACTTGGCTCCGAATCAATGGAGCTTCTTCTAAACTTGCTGAGTGGAATCCTAAGCTGGTGGATTCCCAAAATTTGTATTGTACCTGCGGGCATGAAACGCAGCCCCCCGAAGAAAGGGGAGTCAGTACGATATATGTACTGAGTATAGAAGCACAACATAACTGAGATAACAACTGAACCAAGGATGCAGGAAACCAAGTATAACATTTAATAGGGTATTGTACCTGCACCTCACAAAAATAAAGTCATGTATACCACTATCACATACTGTATCCATCCCGCTCGGGGACTCAGTGTTACAAATACATTGTCTATCATGATAGGCATATGCATATTATTAGCACTGTGGAACGTACAACCCGATCCATATATAGAGCAAGCACATGCCAAGGAACGACGGCCCGATCCATATGTCACATGATAATACCGAGGTACGACGGCCCGATCAATATATATAATGCATAATAATGCTGAGGTACGACGACCCGATCCGTATAATGCATAATAATGCCGAGGTACGATGGCCCGATCCGTATAATGCATAAGCTGTCGTGGAATGTACGACCCGATCCTTAAATAGAAAACTGTGCCGAGGTACGACAGCCCGATCCGTATAATGCATAATCTGTCGTGGAACGTACGACCCAATCCTTATATAGCAAAATATGTCGAGGTATGTCCGGCCCGATCCATATATATATTTCATAATGCATATATGTGCACGCAAAACTCTGTAGCATAACAAATATCTCCCGAAATCATCATAGGATGTGTGAAAGAGTCTTTAGGTATAGGAGCTTACACATCCCAACACTATTCAACCTATACGGGGCTCAAGGGTCGTAGTTCAACTACTTCAAGGCCCGTATCATTCAAGAGTGAGTACAAGTCATGAGTTACATCCAGAGCCTGTACATGGAACTATCTCTAACTCATATCATACATCGTTTCACTTACATTAAGCCATTTCAAGAAAAGGAAGAGATAAGCTTCACGTGTATTACTTGTTATCACGCAAAAGGCTTACAAGACCATAACTCAACCATCACGGGAGTTCTAACATCAAGAAGTGATTAAGATTAATGAATCATGCTCGGGGTTCTAAGAATGGGACTATCTCCACATTACATATACCAACCATTTATGGCTAAGACATGCCAAAAGAAAAGAAGATAAGCTTTACATACTTATTCCAAAAACATGACAAAAGAAAGCTTCACATACCTCGTATGGACTTCTCTTAATCATGTCCACGTCATCGTCCTCCAAACCTATTTAACATGGATGTAATGCAAGTATCAACAACCCTTAACTTTTCAGCACCTTAAGTTATACACGAGTGTTCACATAATCCATTTCCTCGCTCGTCTTCTCGACTAGTTCCTTAACTAGTTAACGAGTTAACGAAAATCGGGCAGCATCTCCCCTATAATATGTACTATCCAAATTTCCAATCACACTCCTAATGACTACAGACAAACAAAAACAACAACCTGAAGCACATGTATAAGCAGTTCACACAAACATAATACAACACAACCTGCAAATGACTCGCTCGAAACCACGATACCAAAATAGGGTTTCTAGTTTCCGTTTTGCAAAACCTTTTACCGTACGAAGAAGGGGTTTCATGTGTATACAACCAGAAGATACCCCACACATTTTATGACACATTTAGGACCTTCAAAACACACCACACAACCAGCAGCAGCCTCAACACACACAACGCCTCATTTCGACTACAATTTGACTATGACGACTTCAATTTTGATTGTGTCTATCGTCGAGCATTTCCACGATTTTATTAAACTTCCAGAAGACTAAAAGGTGTTTAATACACCTTATAACAACACCATAAACTTCAAATTAGAAGGTAAGACCTTACCTCACCCGAAATTGGTCAAAATTCACCAAATCGCACCTCGGAACTTCTTCAAACTTGCTGAAATTGTGCGGACTGCTTGTTATCCATTTGGTGATGCTACAAGCCATGATTTTACATTATTAACACCTTCATATTATTTACAAACCTTACCAAAACGTGGGAGAAGATCACCAAGCCGTACCTTAACAAACGGCTTCCCAAACTTGCTAAATATTAACTTCAGAAACTCCTTATCATGCTGAAAGTTGCGGACTGTTCGTGTCCCTTCTTTACTTCTCCAAACAGTAATTTTATGCTATTAAACCCTGTCTTGTAACCGTGGTATACCTTAAATAATTAATTCACGGAACAAAATCGAAGGGCTTACCTTAAATTGGAGCAACCCATGGCTGCCTCTCTTTTCTCTCTATGTTTCTCTCCTTGCTCTTGGCTGAAGTTTGGATAAAGAACTGAAGTATTAGTCATATTACACATGTATATATATCTCTTTAGAAGCTTTCACGTGGCATCCCCCTAGGGGTGAGATGTGGCAGCCTCTTAGGGTGCCACCTCAACTTATTCGGCCAATCACATGCTGCCATGTGGCAGTGGGGTCCACCCCAAGCTGCTGCATCACCTACTTGACCCTAAGTAGGTGCATCACCTGCTTTTCCAAGTAGGTGCATCACCTGCTTGCTTCGAGTAGGTGCTTCATTTCTTTATTTCTCTTTTGTGAGCACGTAATCTCGTCTTACTTCAAGAGCCTTTGTATTCCTTGCTACTTAAGCGCGATGTATACTCAAGTAGATTAGTATGTAAGACCTCTAAGTTGGTAGTTTACGCGAGTCAATCGAGTCCTACGACTCATTTCTCGGCCTCCAACTCCTTTCGAACTTTTATAACCTTATTTCCAATCTTCATTATTATGAAGCATTTTGTTCTCATTTCCTTGGAGTTATTTGATAGCATTATAGACTATCCAACTCATATAATGAATGTTAAGAAACTTAAGAGCCTTCCCAAAAACTTGAGAAGCTTAAGAAGCATTCTAAGGTACCAAAGTACGGGGTGTAACACACACCTACTTGGGCTAAGTAGGTGACCCACCTACATAGGGTGGACCTCACGCTGCCACATGGTAGTGTATGATTCATTGCATTGCTTGAGGTGGCACTCTAGGGGGATGCTACATGTCACCCCTGGGGGCTGCCATGTGTCCCATTTTAAGGACACATATATATAAATGCCTATTGCTGATCAACATCATTTTGAGCATGTTAGCCTTAGAAAAAGTTGAGAGAAAAGCTAGAGAGCAAGAATAAGGGAGCTACGTCTAGGGTTCTTCTAAGGTAAGTTCCCCAATTTATTTTTATAAATTAATTATTTAAGGTATCCTATGATGATATGATGGTGTTTAACAACATAAAATTTATTGTTAGGGCAAAGAGGAGGTTTTTGTTCTTGTTAACAGACCCGTTTTTGAATGATACTGCTATTAGTAAATGAGTATAACTCCTTGTATAAGGATTCGTTTCAAGTAATTCAAGATGTTTTGGAAAGATATTTCATAGGGATATGACTTTAATTTAGCCTCTAAAACCCATTTTTGATTGTCTCTACTCGAAAAAGGGTGATGAAGTATGGGGGAGGTGCTGCCCAGATTTTGTTTTGGAAATCCTACATGGATTGCTGTTTGTATTTTGGGCATATCATTTTGTAAAAAATTGCGGTAGGGGTGATTTGAAATTGTATGTGACCTTAAGAATAACTTATGTAACTTTCCTTGAGGACACAAATCCTTTTTTTCTCAATTACCCCTTCAAAACTAAGCGACAATATAAGATAGAAGGCTGTCCAGAATTCACGTTTTGATAGTTTTGGCGAGTTTGATGAGTTTAATGTAAGGTAAGGTCTTTCCTTTTAATTTGGAGTTTATGATGTTGTTATTAAGTGTATTACACATCGTGTAGGTGACTGTAAATATGAAAATTCCATAAATATGCTTGACGTTAAGAATAATTTAAATTGGAGTTGTTATAGTTAAATTGACGGGTAAGGTGTTGCACTTGTGGTGCTGCGGATGTAGGTGGTGTGGTGATATGTTGAAGGTACTAAAAGTGTTCTAAAATACATATAGGTGCTTCTGGTTGCATCCACATGACCCTTCACTTTGTACCGTTAAAGGTTTTACGAAATAGAGACTAAAAACACTATTTTGGATATCGTAATTTTGAGCGAGTCATTTAGAGTTTGTATTGTGTACTGTTGATGTGAATTGCTTGCATATATGTTGCAGGGTATTGTTGTTGGTTGGCTGTAGTGATTAGGGATGTAATTGGAAATTTGGATAGGGCGTATTATAAAGGAGATGCTGCCCAAATTCCGTTAACTTCTTAAGTAACTAATGGACTAGTCGAGACTAGTGGAGGAAGGCAAATAAGAAATTGGTTCATATGGATAGTTGGTGACAGAATTAAAAGCTGGAAAGTCAAAGATTATTAATACTAGTATTACCTTCGTGTTAAATAGGTTCAGAGGACGATGAGACAAGCTAGGTTCAAAGCAATCGATAGGAGGTATGTGAAGCTACCATTTCTTCTCTTTTGGCATGTCTTAGATGTAAGTGTTATGTATGTGAAATTGGGAGTTATTCCATTCGTAAAGCTTCGAGTACAGTTCATATTTTTAATCCACTTCATGATGGTGGAACTCTTGTAATAGTCAAGCTATTTCCTTTTTAAGGTTTTTTTATATGATAAAAGGTAATGTATGTAAAGCCTATTCTTTCTCTTCTCTTGGCATATTTTCAAGTTAAGTAGTGAATGATATGAGCTTGAGGATAAATCTACTCATAAATTCCAAGCGTAATTCACGATCCTTATTTACTTCTTAATGAAAGAACTCTGACAATAATTGAACTAGGACCTCTCAAGCTTTCCATACGTTAGGAAGTGAGGAGTACATAATGTCTATCTTTCTTTTCTGGTGGCATATCTCAGTCCTAAGTGGATTGTGTATGTAATGTGGGAATAATTCCATTCATAGAACCCTGAGTATGGTTCGTCAATCTTATTCATTTCTCGATATTAGAACTCCTACGATAGTTGGGTTATGGACTTGTAAGTGAAGCGATATATGGTATGAGTTAGAGATGATCCTATTTATAGGTTTTGGGTATAAATCATGACTTGTACTCACTTTTTGAGGTTAGGATTCTTAAAGTGGTGAAACTTCTATTCCTCGACCCTTGTGTTAGCTGAGTAATGATTAGATGTGTAAACTCTTATATCTAGAGACTCTTTGACACATCTTATGATGATATTCGGGAGATGGTTGTTACGTTACCAGGTTTTGTGTGCACGTATATGCATTACTATATGTATAGGGATCGGGTCGTACGTTCTCAGTACTAACATGCTATATGTATAGGGATTGGGTCGTACATTCCTCGACACTAACGTATTATATGTATAGGGATCAGGCCGTACGTTTCTCGGCACTAACATGTTATATATATAAGGATCGGGCTGTACGTTCCTCGACACTAATGTGTTATATGTATAGGGATCGAGTTATACGTTCCTCGGCACTAACATATTATATATATGGATCGGGCCAAACGCTCCTCAGCACTAACATATTATATGTGTAGGGATTAGGCCAGACTTCCTCGACACTAACCTATCATATCTATATAGATCGGTCTATACGTCCCATAGTGCTAATAGTATGAATATGCCCAGGTTGGACCCTAGTCGTAGCCCATGGGGTTGGGTCGTGACAAACCTAAAGTCCCAAATTATGTTTCCCTCATAGGTTTATTGATTCCAATATGGCGAAGCTAATGGATCCACATAGCAAAGTTAGATGAGTTACTAATGGAGTATTCTATGGCAAGGTATCCTCCCCCATCTTGATACGAGAGTCGAAAGATTCCATCTATTAGCTTGCATGGTCTTATATGTCAGTTAAAGGTCCTATCCCACACCATTTTTAGTTGAGTTATGAGTTTTTATGAATGCTATAATTTTTGATGCATTGATTAATGAGATCAATGTTTCAATGTTTTCATGACTTTATTTATGTTCTAAGTATATTGGTCTTGCATCTCATGATTCATATTGATTATTTCCTATGTTTATTATTCATGCGTCTTCTCACATACTTATTGCATTCCATTTACTAATGCATACTTTTGCATGTATTATATCATAATGTTAGGTCGGACGATTATGCGCATCCTCGTTCTGTTCATTGCTAGTGCTTGCTATTAGCTTACTGTTGGTGAGTCCTCACAATTTGAGGATATGACACTTATTTCATATTTGATAGTTGTTACTTTATTTCTCCTATGTTGTCTATTTGGGTGAATTAAGAGATTGTCTTATGTCCCATCTAGTAATGGAGGCATGTTAGATAGTAAAGAGTCTATGCTGTCGCTTTCTTGTATTAAGATTTATGTTCTATTTGAGATTTTGCTTCAGTTGCTTAATTTAGCTTTATTGCTTATTTACCTTATGTATACTCATGGAGGTTATAATAAAGGCTTGGTTGGGGTCCTTTGGGCTTATAATTGCCATGTTATTAGAAGCCTAAAAGGGAGATAGACTTTGATATCGATCTTCTCTCTGATACTCAGCCTATCTCTATTCATCCTTATTGAATGGATCTGACATAATTGAAGGAATTAAAAAATCAGTTGAAGGAATTTCTAGATAAAGGTTTCATCAGACCGAGTATCTCTCCATGGGGTACTCCGGTTCTCTTTATCAAAAAGAAGAATGGTTCTCTTCGTATGTGTATTGACTATAAGTAATTGAATAAGGTCACAATCAAGAATAAGTATCCAATTCCAAGGATTGATGACTTGTTCGACCAACTCAAGGAGCAAGTTACTTTTCAAAGATTGATCTTTGATTGGGTTATCATCAACTCTGAGTAAGGGAATGTGACATTGCAAAAACAATTTTTAGAACTCGGTATGGTCACTTTGAATTCTTGGTTATGTCTTTGGAACTAACGAATGCCCCTGCAACTTTTATGAATTTGATGAACAGGGTGTTTAAGCAATATTTGGGTATGTTTGTGATTGTCTTCATTGATGATATTCTGATCTATTCTCTGAGTAAGGAAGAGCATGCCGATCATTTGAACACTGTGTTGTAAATTCTCAAGGACCGTTAGTTGTTTGCAACATTTTGTAAATCTAAATTTTGGTTAAGGTCATTTGCTTTCATTGGTTATATTTCCTCTGGTGAAAGAATCACAGTTGATCCCAAGAAGATCGAAGCAGATAAGAACTGGCCTAGACCATTGTCTTTTTTTGATATTCAGAGTTTCTTAGTCTTAGCCGGTTATTAAAGATGGTTTGTGGAAGGTTTCTCTTCTATTGCATCGCCCTTGACTACTTTAACTCGAAAGATGATGAAGTACTACTGGTCTCAGGCATGTGAGAAAAGTTTTCAATAGTTGAAGGATAGGCTTACCTCAGCTCTAGTGTTGACATTAGCGGAAGCTTTTGATAGGTACTTTGTGTATTGTGATGCTCCACGAATTGGTGTTGGTTGTGTTCTATTCAAATTGGAAAAGTGATAGCTTATGCTTCAAGCCAACTTAAGGTACATGAGAAGAATTACCCAATTCATGATTTGGAATTGGCGGCGGTGGTATTTACTTTTAAGTTGTGCGGACACAATCTTTATGGTGTTCATTCTTTATGGTGTCCATGTATATGTTTTCACCGATCACAAGAGTTTGTAATATATTTTCATCCAAAAGAAGTTGAACCTTTAACAAAGGAGATGACTGATGTGTCGCATATTTATTACACTTTTGATTCTCAAAATGATGAATTAATGTGCGTTGCAAGCATGTTTTTGTAGATATGATGTGTGTTTTATTTATGTTGTAGGAAAACTAAGTCGCACATGAGTTTTGATGATATTGTGGGCCTGAGACATTGTTTGCTGAAGACTGAGGATACGAGCTTCACCACAGACCCTAGTGCCTTGCACAGACCGTGATGGATATAGTAATGCAAACCTTGTGAAGAGGTTAATGCTAAAATTTTGGCCAATTGTATCTCCGCGGAACCCTTCACAGGCTGTGGAGCCCACTATGGATCATGGTGACTAATCATAAAGGCTAATGAAAGAAATTGAAGAATTGGCAAAATCTATCACCATGGACTCCAGTACAGATCGTATTAAGCACTAAGAGGCATGATGATTGCACGTGAAGTAATGAAGGCCACACAACATGGAGCCAAGTTAAACACCACAGAGGAGGAGCACGGAGGGTGAAGTTTAGTATGGTCCATGGTGAGTGAGCATGTACTGTACCGACTTAAGTTTTCCTAGTTGGTTTAGGATTAGGTTTTTCATTTCTATAAATACCCCAAAATTATTTACTCTTTAGGGTTACGCATTTTATTATCAGTTTTTGAATATTATTATGGACGACATTGAAGATACATTCTACTACATTTTGAGATTGATTTTTGAAATATAATTTCAGTTTTCATTCTTGATTTTTGTTCGCATATTTGATTTAAGTTTTACTTCTTCATTAGCGTAGGTATTGATTCATAAATTCTACAAAAATTCTTATTCTTTTACTTATAATTATGAGTAGCTAAGCCCACAACTAGGATTGTGGGAACCATGACAAAATAACGAAGTAGGTAAACGTGTAAAGTGATTATTGTTATTTGTCTTGCGTGTATTGTGATTTTCTTTGTTTATAATTCTTTCTTAATGAGTGCACACAATGGTAACCTACCCATTTCATTGCTAGCCTAGGAGGGAGGTAGTGATTAGGAAAAGATTATCTCAACACGTATTGGAAGGAACAAAACTTGATCCAAGTTGCTTGAGCCCGGGAGGGGATAGTACTCTGAGATCCAGAGCTAGGTTAGTAAGGCACACACTTTGATATTGGGAGTATATGAATGATATGCGTCTAAGAAGGATCAGGAGGTGAATTAGATATCATATAACTAGCTAGATTTTCATACAACTCATTGAAATGTTACCACTAACACGATTGGTTTGCTGAGTTAAATGTCATGAGGAACACAATCCTAGCTAATTTTTCACATTGTTCACAACCTAGTTACTAGTTACTTTGTTATTGCATCATTTAGTGTTACTAAATCAATCAACAAATCCCCCATTTTACTTTATACACTTTTGTTTTTGGGAAGTAGAAACTACAACTTAAAAGTAATTGCTAATAGAGTTGTTTTAACCTATTCCCTATGGGATCGACCTCGACTCTTAGGTGGGTAAATATATTACTAACGATTGTCTATATTTCTTTCACGAAGTATATTCAGTATTATAAAAAATGGTGCCATTGTTGAGGAATACGACTTTGAAATATTCTATTATTTACTAATTTAGTTCATAGTTCTATTTCCTAATTTTACTTTTTTATTGTTTTTGTTTTTGAAGGTAATAGGTAATTCATGCCAAACACCCGCAACAAGGATGAACCACTGCTTCCCTACAATCTGAATTTTAAAGGTCAATTACGAAAATCAATATATAAGAGTGAGGTGCAAAGGCGTAGGGAGCTTGCTGAAAATCAAGTCAGGGATAATACTAGGAACAAGGATGAACTAAATGAACCATTGGGGTGTAGAGGTTAAAGACCTGTGAACTTTTCCTTAATTGAGGGTGATGCTGATACAAATAGCGTGGGAGATACTGGAACTATAGTCCTCCCACCACTATGTCAAAGCTTGAAGTTCACTATCGCTAGTACTATGCTGCAAAGGTTGAACTTAAAAGGAATATTTAGCAGAGCAACTAGTGATGATGCTAACTAACACTTGATGAAGTTTATCGCCATATCCAAGTCATCTCAAATCCCTGGGGTTAGACAATCAGATGTGCGGCTGCATCTATTCCCAATGTCTCTATCTTGGGAGATAATGAAGTGACTGAATGAGCTTAAACATGACTTTATCACAACTTAGAGGGAGCTGAGGGAAGCATTTCTAGAGAGGTTTTTCCCACCATCCAAGAAGCTTCAAATTAGGGATTAGATTAATTCTTATAAGTAGCGACCTAATAAAGCAGTGCATGAGACTTGAGAGAGATTCAGACAGAAGCTAAAGTAGTGTCCCAATCACAATTTGGCTAATGAGCACTTGAAGGAGGTATTCTACAGGTTATGCAACTTTATGACCAAGCTAGTGATACATGCCATTAGTGGTAGTTTGTTTATTTCTATGACATTTCAGAAAGCAGCAACAATTTTGGATCAGTTCGCAAAGAACAATAGGACTTGGTATACTCGAGATGTAGAATTTTTAGGATTCATGTTTTAGATATCAGCAGAGGAAAAGAAAAAGGAGGTGGAGCATGATCCAAACATGGTTCACATGAGGATGCAGATAGATTTGTTGATCAAGAGCTTGTTAGGTGGAGGTCTAGAAAAGGTAAAAGCTGTGGATGCTAGAAGTCAATATGATGATCTAGACTTGATTATAAGGACAAAGCCAAATTTCTAAATAGCCAAGGGGTTTTCCGAACTTACAACTCTTGGAATAAAGGTTGGATCTTTCAAAGAAATAACTACTATAACCGAGTAGGAAGTCATGATCATGAAAGTTGGCAGAACAAAGACAACTTCAAGAATGATGAAAATGGGGTGTATGTGCGACCTATGAACAGAGATCGAGTAGAAAATAATAATAGTAACTCTAAGCTGGAAGAAATAATGAAAAAAGGTCTTACAAAAGATGTAGGTGACTCGGTCTTGAGTCAGGGATATGTGAGGCGACATGACTAATATCAACCAAGTGATGGATTCATACTCTACTTCTATTAGACATTTGGAGCATCAGATGGGATAATTGTCTGTGGCATTAAATCAAAGGAAGAATAGTACTTTACCTAGTAACACGGTGTAAAATCCTAGAAAAGATGTGCAGTGTATAAAAGTGACAAGTGGTAAGGCACTTTGTAACCCTATTAGTGCAGGTACTAAGCACACGAAAAGATGTGCAGTGTATAAAAGTGACAAGTGGTAAGGCACTTTGTAACCCTATTAGTGCAGGTACTAAGCACACGAAAAGATGCACCTTCTGAGATTGATAAAAATGCATGGAGACTTCCAGATAAGGTGGGTGTATTTGATGATGATTACAGAGCTGAGGAGATAGTATTGGAGAAAAAATAGAATTATTAGAAAAAAGGTACCAAGAAAGTTAAGACAGAGGTAGATCAACCATTGCCACCTCTTCGCAAGCCACCACCTCCATTTCACCATAGAATAATGAAAAAGGCTAAGGATGGAAATTTTTTGAAGTTTAACTCTATGCTCAAGTAGATATTGGTCAAAATCACATTGGTGGAAGCACTAGAGAAAATGCTAGCTTATGCCAAGTTAATGAAGGATTTGGTTACAAATAAGAGGACAGTTTCTTTTGAGCCAGCTAACAATTTACATCACTGTAGTTCCATTGCCACAGGTCCTTGGTTGAAAGATAGAAGATCCGAGCGCATTCACATACCTTGCACCATTAGTACTTTTGATTTGGGGCTCTATGTGACTTGGGGGATAACATTAACCTGTTGTCGGTGTAAAATCCTAGAAAAGATGTGCAGTGTATAAAAGTGACAAGTGGTAAGGCACTTTGTAACCCTATTAGTGCAGGTACTAAGCACACAAAAAGATGCACCTTCTGAGATTGATAAAAATGCATGGAGACTTCCAGATAACGTGGGTGTATTTGATGATGATTACAGAGCTGAGGAGCTAGTATTGGAGAAAAAATAGAATTATTAGAAAAAAGGTACCAAGAAAGTTAAGACAGAGGTAGATCAACCATTGCCACCTCTTCGCAAGCCACCACCTCCATTTCACCATAGAATAATGAAAAAGGCTAAGGATGGAAATTTTTTGAAGTTTAACTCTATGCTCAAGTAGATATTGGTCAAAATCACATTGGTGGAAGCACTAGAGAAAATGCTAGCTTATGCCAAGTTAATGAAGGATTTGGTTACAAATAAGAGGACAGTTTCTTTTGAGCCAGCTAACAATTTACATCACTGTAGTTCCATTGCCACAGGTCCTTGGTTGAAAAGATAGAAGATCCGAGCGCATTCACATACCTTGCACCATTAGTGCTTTTGATTTGGGGCTCTATGTGACTTGGGGGATAACATTAACCTGTTGTCGCTAGCCATCTACAGACAATTAGGCTTGGGAGCCCCCAAACTAACTTTTATGTGACTGCTAATGACAGATAGATCTGTGAAACAACCAATAGGAATTTTGTGTGATGTATTGGTACGAGTAGGCCGATTCATCTTCCCTACCAATTTTGTCATACTAGATTGTCAGGTTGATTTTGAGGTTCCTATAATCTAGGGGAGACCATTTTAGGCAACTGGTAGAGCATTGGTGGATTAAAGAATCGAGAACATACACTCTGACTAAAGAATAAAGAAGTCAAGTTCATATATGTGCATCCATTAAACAACCAAAAGATAAGATAGTGATGTCTATGTTCGATGTCTAGTTAGAGAGTGCCGTTGATGTGCCTATTGAGGAGAGACTTGTTGTTGAGCCTTTAGCAGCTGTAATCACGAATTTTGAAGGTGTTGGTATTGAGGGGTATGATGAGTTTGTGGATTCTTTGAAGGGTATTGGATCATACACCTATGTCCCTAGAAGCTAGATCTTGATTTGAAGAATAGGCCGACTCCACCCACTAAACTATCAATAAAGAAGCCGCCTTTACTCGAGCTCAAAGAATTCCAAGTCCATTTGAGGCATATATTTCTTGGTGAAAATAACACTTTGCTAGTGATTGTGACTGTAGATTTGATTGAAGGACGTGTTATAACACTGGTTGAGGTATTACAAAGGTAAAAGAAAGCGATTGGTTAAACTATTACTAATAAAATAGGTATTCCTCCTGGTATTTGCACTCATAAAATTCAGTTGGAGGAGGATTAGATTTTAAGTATTGAACAATAGAGGAGACTAAGCCCACCTATATAAGAGGTAGTAAAGAAGGAAATTATTAAGTGGTTAGATACAGGTGTGGTATATCCCATATCAGATAGCAGCTGGGTTAGCCCAATTTAATGTGTCCTTAAAAAGGGAGGTCTACCAGTCATTGCAAATGATAAGAATGAGCTGGTCCCACTTAGGCAAGTCACTGGATGGGGAGTCTGCATGGATTAACAAAAGCTTAACAAATGAACTTTGAAGGACCATTTTCCAATGCCCTTCATGGACCAAATGCTAGATAGGTTGGAAAACTGAGTTTGGTACTATTTTCTAGATGGGTACTTTGGCTACAATCAGATCTCCATAGCGCTAGAGGACCAAGAAAATATGAATTTTACATGCCCTTATGGTATCTTTGCGTACAAGCACATGCCATTTGGACTATGTAATGCACCTGTTATATTCCACCAATGCATGATATCTATATTCTATGAAATGGTGGAGGACACTATTAAGGTATTTATGGATGATTTTTCTATGGTAGATGATACTTTCGATGACTGTTTGTTGAATCTTAGCAGGGATTTACAAAGATATGAAGAGGCCAACCTTATACTGAACTAGGAAAATACAGCTCATGGTTAAAGAAGGTATTATGCTGGGCTACAAGATTTCTAAAAAAAGGTTGGAGGTCGACAAGGGAAAGATAATGGTGATTGAGAAACTGCCTCCTCCTATCTCTGTAAAGGGTATCCATAGCTTCTTGAGAAATACAGGTTTTTATAGCCATTATTTCAAGGATTTCTCTAAATTTTCACACCCTTTGTGCAAGTTATTAGAGAAGAAGATAAAGTTTTACTTTGATGAGGTATGCATGAAAGCTTTTGAGTGTTAGAAGGAGAAGTTGATCTCAACACCAATGATTATTCCTCTAGATTGGTCTGCCTCATTTAAGATCATGGGTGATGCTAGTGGTGTAGCTTTGGGAGTTGTGTTGCAGAAAAAGCACAACAAGATCTTTTATCCCATATATTATGCTAGAAAAGTGCTAAATGCACCCCAAAGGAATTATACTATAACTGAATAAGAATTGTTGGCAGTAGTTTATGCATTCAAAAAATTTAGAGCATATATTTTGGGTACCAAGGTGATAGTGGACACTGACCATGTATCCTTACGATACTTATTGACAAAGAAGGAAGCTAAGCAAAGGTTAATCAGATGGGTGCTATTGCTCCAGGAATTTGATTTTGAGGTGAAGGACCTTTAAGGTAGTGAAATTCAGGTGGCTAACCATTTTTCCAGGCTGGAAGATGAAAATAGAGGTAAGGATGAGCTTGATATTGATGATTCCTTCCCAGACGAACAAGTTTTGGCTTCCACACCTGATCTTGTTCCTTGGTTTACTGACTATGATAACTATCTTGTTAGTGATGTTATGTCTGAGGATCTTACTTTCCAGAAGAGAAAGAAGTTCTTACACGATATTAACCGAAACTTCTAGGATGATCCATACTTATTCAGGATATGCGCTGACAATGTCATCAGGAGGTGTATTCCAAAAGAAGAAATGTTATATATTTTATAGGCCTGTCACACATCTCAGGTAGGTTCACACCATAGCAGAAGTCATACTGTACAAAAGGGTCTTCAATGTAGATACTACTATCCTACTATCTACAAAGATGCACATGGTTTGGTAAGGAGCTATGACCAGTGCCAAAGGCAGGGGAACATATCCAGGCATCAAGAGATGCCTATGACACCAATCCTTGAGGTGAAGCTGTGTGATTTATGGGGCTGTTCGTGAGTTCATATGGGATGAAATACATTCTTATGGAAGTTTATTATGCCTCAAAGTGGGTGGAAGATATCTCCCTACAAAATACTGAGACAAAGAGTATTACTGGTTTTCAGTGGAGAAACATCGTTTCTAGGTTTGGGAGTCCTAGGGTTATCATCAGTGATGTGGGTTCCCATTTTTGCAATAAGATCTTTCGGAACCTTCTAGCAAAATACGGTGTGTGGCAATACAAGATAGCTACTCCATATCACCCCAGTCTAGTGACCAGGTTAAGGTTTCAAACCGCGAAATCAAGGAGATTCTTGCCAAGTTTGTGAATGCTAATAGGGCTGATTGGGTAGGAAGATGGATGATGCTCTATGGGCATATCTAACAGCTTTCAAAAATCCCATTGGCATGTCCCCATAACAATTAGTGTTTGGAAAGTCATTTCATTTGCTTATGGATCTAGAACACAAGACAATGTGGGCACTGAAAAAGCTAAACCTGAGTTGGAGTAAGGCTTCCATATGAAGCTAGATCAAATCATCGAGATGGATGAGTTTACAAAGAATGGATGAAAATGTATCATGATAGGCATATTAAGAATCTCAAATTCAGCATTGGAGACAAAGTGTTACCATTTACTTCCAGGCTGAGGTTGTTTCCAGGCAAGCTACAGTTTAAGTGGTATAGACCTTTCACCATCACACATGTATTCTCTCATGGGTCAGTCGATCTTGAAGCTCAAGATGGTCATAGGTTCAAGGTAAATGGTCAGGGGGTGAAACTGTACTTGGGATCCCTTAAAGAAGTGAAAAGTGTTGAAGAACTCTAGCTTGATGACGTTTGATAATCAAGGAACATGTGTCATGCAAAGACATTAAATCAAGTGCTGCATGGGAGGCAACCCATGGGGAAAAGCTTCATAAAGTCTGAGTAGTGGAGTAACCCACGTTGTGCCGTAATGTTAAATCATGTGCTACTTGGGAGGCAACCCAAGGATTGTTTTCGTAAAAGATAGGCTAAATTATGTTATTTGATGTTTTCCTAGTGTGACGAAGTGTTACATGGGTGCAAGGTCTCAAAGGAGGAGGAAAACATTGAAAATTGGCAAAGGTTCCCCACCACAGGGACTAATATAGACCATATAGGGCACCTGTCCCATGGTGGAGTAGCGTAATGAGCACAGGTTTAAGGAACTTCAGGATTACGGGATGGATTATATCCCATGATTAACTTCACAAACCATTTTACCTTCTATGAATCCTTGGAAAGGTCACTCACTTATTCTTTATGTCCAGCACTATGGGAGGGATTATGGCTCATAAAGATATTAACAGACAATTTTACTTACCGTGAAGCCCAGATGAGATCCCCTATTTTTTACCAAGTCCCAGTTACGAAAGACAATGTGACCCATTGCACTCTTCATGAGTATCCACCACGGGTCGTGAAACTTGAGATGGCTAATTAATTTTTAGTTGACCCGAGTACAAAATAATTAGGGATTATTGGTTTATTACCTATTTAGCCCCAAAAATTTGGGTCATTCTCTTTCTCTCCCACTACGAACCAAAGCAAACAACACCCCTCCGATCCCTCATCGTGAAAACTACTTTATTTCCCATCGATTTAAGTTGTGAATAGTGTTTTTATGTGTAGTTCGAGTGTCTTAGTCCCTGAAACTATGAAAATCTATGGGTGTAAAGTAAACATTGAATGAGTCAAGTAAGTGCTCTTTTCAATCCCTTGGGATGATGAAATATGGTGTTTTGCTTTAGTTCTAGAACATTTATGCATAGTTATTAGGATAGTTTTGACTATGTGTGTATCTTTGAATGTGCATAGTATGTAGGGATAGAGTGATTTGAATTCAGATAGTAGTAGTTTAAATGTGGAATTAAGGCATACTTGTAATTGTTTAACCATGAATTTCTGATTGTTGATTGGTGTGTTTCAATGTGCCTAATCTGCTTGAAATGGTGTGAATAATGCATTGTGATATGTGAGGAATCTTAAACATTGGTAGAACTGAGGATTTGGGAATGACGACATTCACTACAGATCGTATTGCACTTTACGATCTATAGTGTAGGCTCGTTGTCTCCTCTTTTGAAAAAGTTTCCAAGTGTAGGATCACAGAAGGCATCACAGACCTTGAATTTCATAACGGGCCATGGTGTTGTTCTATGGTCCAGCACTTAGAAAACTTTTCGGGCACCTCCTGAGGCCTAGGTGCTAGAAGGAACCACAGAGACCTTCACAGTCCGTGAAGGTTCATCGTACTAATACACTTTGAAAATTTTCTGACACATTGAAAAATACAAAAAGAGCTTTTATATCAGTTTCCATTTGTGATAACCCTATCATATATTCAATGATGTTATTTTTTAAGGGTTATTGTCATGCTTGTACGAAACATGGGAAAGTCAGATTACCCATTTAAATTTATCACATCATATTGTTAAGTTACTAACCATGTGTCACTTTCACAGGTACCATGGCACGACCACGCACCAAGAATGCTTCTAACTACCAACTCCATGACTTCACATCTGAGGAATTAGAGCATGAGTCGGGTAGCGATGAATCCAGTAGATCTAAAGTATAGGTTGCCATCACTATCTCTCCTTATGCACCTCTCATGACTAGATCTAAGGTGGCTACTAAGGCCGATGCCACTACTTCTTAGTTTGTAGAGGAGGAAGCTGACTCGACCAATAAGGCAAGCAGATACGCAACACAATTAGGTGAGGACGGTAGTGAAACCTTTGCAGCAAGTGTTGAGGATGATGGGATTAATTTTATAGAGAGGTTTACTCTCAAAAAATAAAGTGACCCAGTTGCATGCCATAAAGTTATTAATTTTCTAAGAGATAGGTGGCCTGTTTTGAGTCAGAATGATATCTTTGCAAATCTTCTAACTAAAGTGTCCAAAGGCTTGGAAAAATGAGCCATTATGGCAGAGGTCTTGATGGTCACTAATAACCGCTTCGCCCTGGCTGAACTCAAAGAACTCTTTTACAAGCATCATTTTGAGTGATTGACAAATTACCTAGAGTATTATGGTGAAACTCTAGTCTAGGAGTTCTATTCTACCGCCATGATGAATACTAAGCCCAAGGAGACCTCAAAAAAGAATAAAAAGGCCTTGAATTAAAGAAACCACAGTTGGATGAAGTCACAGTTCATAGAAAGGTAGTGGATATCTCAGAGACTACAATCAACAAGTTCTTCTATGGTCCAGAATTCCAGAATGATGTTTGGATAGGTCTCTATGAGCACTACCACCATAAGGTCAGTGATGAGGCAAAGATGAGCGATCCTAAGGTGCGATGATATATTATGGGATGGATTATAGGGTATATTGCTATTGAGAGAGTAAATACGTCGTGGGTCACTAATCCCAGGCAATTAATTGCTAAGGCTTCCCACACTTTCCTAGCCAAGTTTTAGTGGGCCATTTTCTGTGCTCATCTCCACCCAATAATGAATGACAACATTCTCCACCCCATACAGGCATCACTAGTAGCTATATTATGGCTTATTTTGTACTACACAATAGTCGGGTAATTACAGGCAAAATTTAAGACCGGGCATTTAATGAGAAAGATGAAAAGTATGATTAGGAGGTTATGTGAGTTTGTGGTTACCCAGTCAATCGCCACTTTGACAAGACCATCAGAATGATGAATTCCACCAATGTGACATTAATAAAAGATTTGGACAACCCACTATACAAGACCAAATCGAGCTGACCTATTGGGCCAGTCACTATGCCCACAGGTCCTCCCCCTCCTACTCTTACTTTGAAGGGTGAGACTTCATTCCCTCCAATGGAGTAGGCCATAGAGCAGCCCGAGGGTGACACCAGGCCTACCCTTTCTATACCATTAGTTTCAAGACCGAGGGTGAAGTTTTTGTTGCCACGTTTATTTTCTTTGAAGTGTATATCTAGTAGAACTGGCATGTTTAGATTGTTTTGTGTGTAAATACAAGAGTTTTTAGAAGTATATTATCCTTTGAAAGAATGAGTTGAACTGAACATAAATGACTCCCAATTGAAAATTAATTTGTGATATACTTTGTGATTGGTCTGGCTTGTGAAAACTGACTTGTTAGGATCTTTATAGAATATTGTACATATTGATTTTTCAATCAAATGCTAGCTAGGACATGAATAGGTTGATTAGCACCGAATAGTATAACATATGTGCCATATGTGTGTGAGTGTAACTACTTAGTTTGAACAATGCATCTGTAAGCTAGAATTTGTCTAGTTTGTCTCACTGAAATGACTGAATAGCTTGATTAGGAAAGGATCATAGGCCATTGTTGAAAATGAGTCAATTAGATTAAAAATAACCAACCAAATGATGTTGTACCCTTTGAACCAAATGATTGAACTTTAATAGACCTTTTCTTTGATTAAACACAATTCAGTTTCCCTTGTTGTCTGTAAATCTTTATTTTGGCCCTGGTCCCTCCAAGGAAAATGTGTACCTTGACTCAGGCTAAAAGAATAAGTTGAGGGTGACTACTATAAGTATAAGCAGTTTGTGAATATTTATCTTGGCCCTAGTTTTTTCTAGGAGATTATGTACTTCAACTCAAGCCAAAAGCCTAAGATGAGGGTGGCTACCATACAGAAAAGCAGAAAAATTAGGGTATGAAAAGAATGGTGGGATAAGAAAAAACAAAAAACATGGGTTGTGACCTTAAGTGAAAAAGAAAATAAGTATAAAAGTGAGTTATAAAGAAAGAATAAGATTCAACAAAAGCGAAAACCACTTCTGAGAAGAAAGAATGAGAAAATAAGGGAACAATAAGAATTTGGGAGGTTGTAAGCAAGTAGCTAAGTCAAAGTAGTGTGTGGAGGGAAAAAGTAGTCACTTTTATCCTAAATATATCCTACCTGAGCCCGAGCCTACGTTACAAGACTAAAAAGTCCTATTGTGATCCTAAAAAGCTTTTTCAAGAGTTCAAGTGGTGAGAATAAGGACAAGCCTATGGTCTGTACTTTTACATTTGATTGAACTTCTTTTGAAAGTGCGAGTAGTTTTGTTCCAGTATCTATTTATCCATTATACACTATGTGAGAGACTTCTTTGATGAGAAGGCATTATGGTTATATTGTTGAGATACTGTCTTTGCTAGTACACTGTCATTTGTATTTGCTTGGTTGAGTGTGAGTAGTGTGAAGTCGTAAATCAATCCTTGTTAGTTAGTTGGACTGCCAGTGTATTGCATACTGAGAAACTTAAATAGGAGGGTCGTGGTTGATGTGTTGGGCTACTATATATCTATTTATAGTCATTTGTATTTGCATATCTTGCTATTTTGTTTTGTTTCATTTCTTGAGGAAAAATAATGGCTCTAAGTTTAGGGTGTTGATGTGTTGCGTATTTACAACACTTTCAATGCTCAAAACTATGAATTAGTGTGTCTTGCAAGCATGTTTCTATAGATATGATGTGTGTTTTGTTTATGTTGTAGGAAAATAAGTTGCACAAAAGTTTGGATGATATTGTGGGCCTAAGATGTTGTTTATTGAAGACTGAGGAATACGAGCTACACCACAGACCATAGTGCCTTGCACGGGTCATGGTGGCTGTTGTAATTCTGACCTTGTGATGAGGATGCTGCTGAAATTTTGACCAAGTTAACTCCATAGAACCATTCATAGGCCATGGATCCCACTACAGACCCTGATGACTGATCGTAAAGGCTGATAGAAGAAATTGGAGAATTGGCAAAGGCTATCACCACGGACTCCAATATGGATCATATTCAGCACCATGAGGTGTGATGATTGCTCGTGAAGATATGAAGGCTAGACAACATGAAGCCAAGTTAAACACCACGGAGGAGGACCACAGACCGTGAAGTTCAGTATGGTCCGAGGTGAGTAAGCGTGAACTATGCCGACTTAAGTTTTCCTTTTTGGTTTAGGATTAGGTTTTGTATTTCAATAAATACTCAAGTTTATTTTGTTTTTAAGGTTATGAAGTTTATTATTAGTTTTTGAATATTATTGTGGACGACATTGAAGATATATTCTACTACTTTTTGAAATTGATTTTTGAAATACAATTTCAATTTTCATTCTTGATTAATAAATTCTATATAAATTTTTATTCTTTTACTTACAATTATGAGTAACTAATCCCACAACTAGGGTTGTGGGAACCATGACAAAATAATGAAGTAGATAAACGTGTAAAATGATTACTATGATTTTTCTTGCATGTATTGTGATATTCTTTGTTTATAATTCTTTATTGATGAGTTCACACATTAGGAACCTTCCCTTATTCATTGCTTTCTTAGGAGGGAGGTAGTGATTAGGAAAATATTATCATAACAAAAATTTACAGGAACAAAACTTCATCTAAGTTACTTGAGCCCAAGATGGGATAGTACTCTGAGATCTAGAGCGAGGGTTAGTAAACCACACATTCTAAGACTGGGAGGAGATGACTGGTATGTGTCTAAGAAGGACTGGGAGGTTAATTAAATATTACATAACTCGCTAGATTTTGCATGCAACTCATTGAAAGGATACAACTAACACAATTGGCTGCTGGGTTAAACATCATGGGAATACAATCCTAGCTTAATTCTCACATTGTTCACAACCTAATTACTAGTTGCTTTGTTATTGCATCATTTAGTGTTACTAACTCAATCAACAAAACCCCCATTTTACTTTATGCACTTTTGTCTTTAGGAAGTACAAACTACAACTGAAAAGTAATTTCTAATAGACTTATTTCAACCAATTTTCTATGGGATTGACCCTGACTCTTAGTTGGGTAAATAATGCTAACGATCATCTATATTTCTTTTAAAAGTATACACGAAAATCAATAGCTTGACTTATTGAAGGGTTATGATATGAGTGTGCTATACTATATGAGTAAGGCAAATATGGTTGCCGATGCTCTTAGTAGATTGTCCATGAACAATGTTGCCCATATTGAGGATAAAAAGAAAGAGTTAGTTCGAAATATGTATGGATTAGCCTATTTGGGTGTTCAATTGGTTGATTCCATTGATGGTGGTTTGATTACTGAGAATTGTCCCAAATAATCTTTTGTGGCATATTTTAAGCTAAAATAAGATAATGATTATTCATTGGTGGAATTAAAGAGGACAGCTACCAAAAAAGCCATTGAGGCTTTCTCCTAAGAAGGAGATGGTGTTTTGAGATATCAAGGACGATTATATGTTCTTGATGTTTATGGCTTGAGGGAAATGATATTGTTTGAGGCTGATAGTTTGTGGTATTCTATTCATCTAGGTTCCATTAAGGTTTATCGAGATTTGAGGGAGGTGTATTGGTGGAATGACATAAAAAAGGATATTGCGGAATTCGTGTCTAAGTGTCCTAGCTGTCAACAAGTGAAGGTTGAGCATCAAAAAGCAAGAGTTTTGACTCAACACATTGAGATTCCTACTTGGAAATGGGAAGCCTTGAATATGGACTTCATTACTAGTTTGCCTCGTACTTGTAGACAACATAACTTTATTTGGGTGATTATTGATAGAATGACTAAGTCAGCTCGTTTTCTTCTATTAAGACTTTATATCAAGCTGAGGATTAGGCTAGGTTGTAGATCCGAGAGGTGGTTAATCTTCATGATGTTCTATTGTCTATCATCTCAGATCAAGGTACTCAATTTACATCACAGTTTTGGAGATCCTTAGAAAATAGTCTTGGTACTCAAGTGAAGCTTAGCACAAGTTTTCACCCATAGATGGATAGTTAGGCCGAGCATACCATTTATATATTAAAGGATATGTTGAGAGTATGTGTTATTGATTTTAAAGAAAATTAGGATGATCATTTTCCATTGATAGAGTTTGCCTACAATAATAGTTATCACTCGAGCATTCAGATGGTTCCATTTGAAGCTTTGTATGGTAAAAGGTATAGATCCCCTATCAGTTAGTTCAAGGCTGGTAAAGTTTTATTAATAGGAACCGAGTTAGTATTTAAGACTATGGACAAAAGTCCTATTCGTACATAAAAAGAAGAGAACTTCAATTTGAGGTCAATGATTGGGTTTATATAAAACTTTAAACCATTAATGGTGTAATGCATTTTTGCAAGAAAGGGAAGCTAAGTCCCCACTATGTTGGCCCGTATAATATTTTTAGGTGGATGGGTAAGGTGGCCTATGAGTTAGATTTTCCTTTCGAGTTGGCATTGCTGCATTTGGTATTCCATGCGTCCTTGTTGAGGAAGTTTGTTAGTGATTTTAGCTCCATTATGCAATTAGACATCATTGAGGCAAAGGAGAGTCAGTCATATGAGGAGGTTCTGGTTGAAATCCAGGACCAATAAGTTAGAAAGTTGAGAAATAAGGAAATAGCTTTAGTTAAAGTGTTATGGAGGAACCAAGAGGTTACGGGTACTACATGGGAAGCCGAAGTTGATATGATATCCCGATATTCTCATTTATTTCCTTCCGTGCCTAGTTAAGGTATTTAGTTTCATCATTATCAATCAGCCCAAATCATGTGTTTAAGTTGTTCTCATGGTTTTATATGTATTCATGTTCATGATAGGAGTTTTAAAGTCATGTTTCAACTTGAGAATATAAATTTCATGTTGTATGCACTTTTGAGATGTTTTTCATTTATTTTAGGCTGTTATGTTCCTTTCCTATTCTATTCAAGCTAGTTTGAGTCCAATTTGAGGATGATTGTTCCCAAGGGGGAGACATTGTAAGATCCTGAAAGTTGGGAAGTTAAAAAACAGAGTTCAAAAGATGAATTTCTACAAAATACAGTTTTTGGCACCATGTGATGACCACAAAGGACATCACGGGTCGTTTTCCCCACCATGGTTCATGGTGTACTCCCGTGGTAGAAGTTTAGAAACTCATACCCTGTAGGAAAAGGTCCACGATAGGGACCACAAGCCATGGTTCCCTCCATGGTGACCCAGTCCAAGAGAACCTCAGAATTCATTCCAAATCTAGGACCACATCTACACCACCACGGGCCATATTTTCCTTCACGTACCATGGTGGGTTTCATGGTGGCATGCTTTCCAAAAACTTTCTTCCACAATTTGAAGTCTATCACCACAACCCTAAGTACGACCTGTATTGGCCTTCACGGGCCGTGATGAGAACCATCCAAGTGCTCAATTATAGTTTTAAGTTGGGGTTATTTTGGTCATTTACACATAATTCATTACTGAATGTGGATGGTTTTTGAGGCTAGATTATTACTTTTAACTAAGATAAATTCCCTAACCCTCTCATTCTCACCATAATTCTCAACATCATAAAACCTTCTCTCCAAAGTTTCCTTTGGAAGGTCTTCGTTTCCCTCAAGCAATTCAAAGGATATCTTCAAGGTCAAGCTTCCATTCTCTTCAATTTTGGGATCAAAAAGGTCAATGTATGTGAGAATTCATCCATGGGTACCTTTCAACCATGGAATCCCAAAGATTACTTCTCAAATTCTCTTATGATTTCTTCAATTAAAAGCCCTAATTTCATGATCTTCATTGAGTCTTCATGATTATGTTATGTATAAATGCTATTAGACTAATTATGCATATTCACATTATATTGCATGATTTCAAGTTGCATTTCAGTGACCCAAGCTATATGCTAGTTTCAAGTATAATTTATGAGATATGATCATGATTTTCAAGTTATTTTAATAAAAGCTTTATAAATTAGTTTAAAGATGCTTCATGAAAATAAATTTATGTATGATGATTCTATGATGCTTCCAATAGGTTAATGATAGGGCAAGCTAAGTCCCTAATGTTGGGCTATTTCAATTGCATTTTAAATCATTATGAATGATCATTATAAGTATTTTTCTATGTAAATTAAATGATTTCAAAGTTGAATTATGAATACCCATGCATGAAGCTATTTTTTATGATGAATTACATGAAGTATGAGCATGAAGTTCAATGATTTCAAAATATTCTATGGTTTTCAACCAAATTAAATTGTAGTCAAGTTTTCTTCTAAGTTCAAGTATGAATCATGACTACATATTTTAATTATAATTAGATCATGATATTCATGCAAGTTATGAAGAAAAGTGGATTAGGGCCCTAAATGGTGACCTAGGAACCTCATGATATATTTTATGCAAGTATCATTAGTAATGATGAAAGGCCAATTCTCAAATTACAATTATGTTATGAAATCAGATACTCTATGATTTTCAAACTTATGATCAAGACTATAATATACGTTCATTATGATTTCTATAATATGTATGTATTTTGTAGGATTTGACTTAACATCGAGCGGACTTGAGGTGGGGGCCCTACCAAAAGTCTTAGTAGCATCCTCTAGTCCTTTAAATTACATGACACCATAGGTTGACTTCATGGCTTAGCTAGTGGATCGATGTATAACGTATATATATGACCCACATAGTGGAGTAGAGTCTACCTTGACAAGTAAATTCCCCTATTCTTTGTTGTATGGGGAGACAACGAGATATCATGTTATAGCTCATATGATCTTATTGTCGGTTATGGTTCCTATCCCACATATGTTTGTTCTCTTATGCTTAAATCATGATTTCAAATATGTTCTTTTTAAATACTTTGGTCATTATGGTGTTCTCATGATTTTACTTATCCTCTTATGTATGTACTTAATTGATCATTGCATATTTTGATTCTTATTGCATGTCATGCCTTTATACTTAGTACATTCAAATATACTAACACATATTTGTTTCCTACATTGTGTCATAATGTAGGATTTAAGGATCACACTTATTTATGTGGCTAGTAGAGTTTCCAATCATCAGAGTTGTCGGTGAGTCCTCATCTTATCGAGGACGAGTTATGAATTTATTCTATTCCAAAGTCTTCTTATATTTTGATTTGAGGGTGAGCTAGTGACATGTCTTAGCTCCCAACCTTCCTAGTTAGTAGAGGCATTAGTTGGACAAATATATTGAGTCTATGTCATCACGTCACATTCTTCTTTTATGATTCATGTTTAGATTCTACCATGTTAATTTCCGCATTTACCTTACCTTATAAATGCTTTATGATATGTCAAGAGGCTTGGTTGGAGCCGTTCAGGGTTCCAATTGTCGTGTCACAACTAGGCCCTCGATTAGTTTGTGACAAACTTGGTATCAGAGCACATGGTTTAAGATGTCTCAGGGGGTCCAATATGCCGCATGACATGGAGTTTTATTCATGGGTGTGAAGCGCGCCATTTTTATGAATAGGAGGCTATAAGACATTTTAGGAATTCTCACTTCTTTCATGATCTATGTCATGTGATAGAGTGTGTTCTAAGAAGTCCTTTCCCTAACATTTGTCGTTTGCAATTTTCAGAAAAATGCCTCCAAGAAGACCACTTTTGCCAAGGGCGAACAATGTTAACAAAGTCCAAGATCCATCGGCTCCTCAATATAATGGAACTTTGCCCGAGAAAGTGACACATACAGAGTTTCAGACCGATTTTACCATGCTAGCCCAAGTAGTGTCCAACCAAGGGGTTGTGGCTCCTCGTAATGTTCCTACTTTGGCCTCAAGAGTGACGTATTTTGCATAGATGAACCCTCTCGAGTTCTATTGTTCGAAAGTCTATGAGGATTCCTAAGAGTTCATTAATTAGGTCTATAAAATAGTGAGTATCATAGGGGTGACTTCGGAAGAGAAAGTGGAGTTGACAACCTACCAACTCAAGGGTATTTCTCAAGTTTAGCACACTTAATGGAAGTTGTAGAGTGTAGACAAAGGTCCTATAGTGGGAAGTTTTCAAACAAGCTTTCCTTGATGACTTTTTCCCCTTGAGATAAGCGAAGCCAAGGTTTAGGAGTTCATAAATCTTCGATAAGGCAACATGGGTATGAGGGACTATACCCTCAAGTTTACTAAGCTCTCTAAGATGATTCTAAGAGGGCTTGATATGAGGGTGGGTTCTCTAATCGTAGGATCGGTGGTGGTGGTAGTGAATATTTTCAACAAGCCCAAGGTTTGGGGAAGAAGTTTGCTAAAGATAGGGTGCCATATCCTAAGGTTTAAGAAAAAAGAGGTGTGAATGCTACTACCCCTTTTTTTCTTAACTATGAAATGTATGGAAAGAATCATAGAGGGAAATGTTTGATGGGAACGGGTGTTTGTTATAGATGTGGAAATATGGGACATAAGCAATCCAAGTGCCCTCACATTAGCCATAAAGGTAGAGAAGGTCTTCCACGAGGAGGCCAAGTGCAACAAGGCTCCCAAGCTCAACTTAAAGGTGTCCAACGCAACAAACGATTCTATGCTTTTCATGTTAGGAAAGATGTGGATGAGACTCTTGATATGGTCACGGGTATGTTATGGTCTTTAAGTTTAATATTTATGCATTGCTTGATTCAAGTGACAACTTGTGTTTTGTTACTCCTTACCTTGCTATGAGATTTGATCTTCTCCCCAAAGTGTTGTTAGTACCTTTTTTGGTATATACGCCTATTAGAGATACGGTATTAGCCAAGAGAGTTTATAGAAATTGTCCCATGTTGGTCTTGCACAAAGTTATTCCATGTGATCTTATTGAACTACACATGACTGATTTTGACATCATCCTTGGTATGGATTGGTGACATGCTACTTATGCATTTATTGATTGTAGAACCCATAGGGTAAAGTTTAATTTCTTAATGAGCCTACTCTTAAATGGAAGGGTAAGGATTTGATAGTTAACAGTCGATTCATCTCATGTCTTAAGGCCCAGAAAATAATTTCCAAAGGGTGCATTTATCATATTATGCGAGTTAGGGATGTTGATTCCAAAATTCCTACTCTTGAGTCTATCATTATAGTTAATCAGTTTCCCGATGTATTTCTCGATGAATTGCTCAGTTTTCCACCCAAAAGAGAAATTAACTTTGTCATAAATCTCCTTTCCGATACTCAACCTATTTCTATTCATTCTTACCGTATGGCCCCAACCGAACTTAAGGAGTTGAAAGAGAAATTGAAGGATTTATTGGATAAGGGCTTTATAAGGCCAAGTATATCACTATGGGGTGCTCCCATGTTATTTGTTGGGAAGAAAGAAGGGTCATTCCGAGTGTGTATAGATTATCGGCAATTGAATAAGGTCATCGTAAAAACCAAGAATCTAATTCCAAGGATAGATAATTTGTTTTACCAATTACAAAGAGTAAGTTACTTCTCCAAGATTGATCTCCATTCTAGTTATCACCAATTAAGGGTAAGGGAGTGTGATATTCCTAAGACATCATTTCGAATAAGGTATGGTCATTTTGAATTTATATTAATGTCGCTTGGTTTGACTAATGCCCCACTATTTTCATGGATTTGATGAATTATATTTTCAAGATATATTTGGACATGTTTGTGGTGGTGTTTATTGATGACATTTTAGTTTTTTCTCGGAAAGAGGAGGATCATATGGGTCACTTCAGAATTGTGTTGCAAACATTGAAGGATAAAAAAATATTGTCCAAGTTTAGTAAGGAAGTTGCATTTCTTGGACATGTGGTGTTCGGTGATGGGATTAAGGTTGATCTAGGGAAACGTCAGTAAAGAATTGGCTTAGACCATTATCTCCTTCGGATATTAGAAGCTTTCTTGTCTTAGCCGGATATTATAGGCGGTTTGTCAAAGGTTCTTCGTCCATTGCTTCACCTTTGACTAAGTTGGCTCAAAAGAAGGTGAAATTTTAATGGTTGAAAGAATATGAGAAGAGTTTTAAAATATTGAAGGATCGTCTTATGTCGGCTCCTATTTTGACATTGCTCAAAGGTTCTGATGGGTTTATTGTTTATTATGATGCTCATGTGTTGGTTTGGGTTGTGTTGTGATGCAACATGGTAAAGTTATCGCCTATGCTTATAAGCAACTTAAAGTTCTGAAAGGAATTATTCAACCCATGATCTTGAACTTGTGTCGGTTGTATTTTCTTTAAAAATTTGGCGTCATTATTTTTGTGGGGTGCATGTTGATGTGTTCTATGACCATAAAAGCTTTCAATATGTGTTTATCCAAAGGGACTTAAACTTAGGAAAAAATGTGGCTTGAACTCTTAAAGAATTATAACATGATTGTGTTGTACCATTTGGGTAAGGCAAATATTACAGCCAATGCTCTTAATCAGTTTTCTATGGGTAGTGTTCCTTATGTTAAGGAAAGTAAGAGAGAGTTGGTTAAAGATGTCCATAGATTGGCACGTTTAGGGGTACATTTGGTCGACTCCAATAATGGAGGTATTCTCATACAAAAATGGCTCAGAATCATCTCGTGTGGCGGATGTTAAGGCAAAAAAAGACAATGATCGGTTTTGGTTGACATGAAGAAGTCAGTTGCCGAAAAAGCCATTGATAGTTTCTCCAAAAGGGGAGATAGGATACTATGTTACCAAGTTCATTTGTGTGTTCCTAATGTTGATGGGTTAAAAAAGTTAATATTGAATGAGGCCCATTGCCTTCAGTACTCAATTCATCTAGGATCCACCTATATGTATCGTGATTTGAGGGAGGTCTATTGGTGGAATAGAATGAAGAAGGACATAGCGGAGTTCATGGTTAAATGTCTTAACTGCCAATAAGTGAAAATTAAGCATAAACAATTGGTAAGTTTAGCTCAAGATATTGAGATTCCTAATTGGAAGTGGGAAGATGTTAGCATGGACTTTGTAATGGGTTTGCTTCATACTAGAATACAATATGATTCTATTTGGGTTGTTATGGACCAAATGACTAAATCGGCCCTTTTGCCGGTTAAAACTTCCTATGGTGTCGAACACTATGCTAAGTTGTATATTTGTGAAGTTGTGAAGCTTCATGGTGCTCTTTTGTCGATTATATTAGATAGAGGTTCTCAATTCACATCAAATTTTGGTAGTCTTTTGAAAAGGGTCTTAGTACAAAAGTTAAGATATGTACCACTTTTCATCCTCAAACCGATGGACAACCCAAAAGAACAATCCAAACTTTGGAAGATATGTTAAGGGCATGTGTGGTTGATTTAAAAGGAAGTTGGGATGAGCATTTTCCATTGATTTAATTTACCTATAATAATAGTTATCACTCTAGCATTCAAATGGCTCCTTTTGAAGTCTTATATGGGAGAAGATGTAGGTCCTTTATGGGATGGTTTGAAGTGAGTGAGATTGCATTGATCGGTCTTGATTTGATAGTGATGCAATGGAGAAAGTAAAGCTTATAATAAAGCGATTGAAGACGTCTCAAAATTGTCAAAAGTGCTATTCGGACATTAGAAGAAGATGGGTTGAGTTCGATGCAAATGATTGGGTATATTTAAAGATTTTACCTATGAAGGGTTTAATGCATTTTGGTAAGAGGGAAAAGTTGAGTCCTAGTTATGTAGGACCCTATAGAATAGTGAAACATGTTGGTAAAGTAGCATGTGAGTTAGAATTGCCATTGGATTGGCTAAGGTTCATCCGGTATTTCATTTTTCAATGTTGAGAAAGTTTGTGGGTGATCCAAACTCTATTGTGCCATTGGAAACTATGAATGCTGAAGAGAATTTGAGTTATGATGAGGTTCCGGTAGAAATATTAGACCGGCAAGTAAAAAGATTAAGGAATAAAGATATTGCATTCGTCAAGGTGTTGTGGAGAAATCAACAAGTATAGAGTGCTATGTGGGAGGCAGAAACGGACATGATGAAGCATTATTTGTATCTCTTTCCTTCCACTCAATCCTAAAGGTACTAAGTTATTCATGATCAAATCAATTAAACTCCTATGTATTCATACCCTCCTATATCATTCATATGAATGCATGCTCATGAAATTTGATTTAAAAGTCATGATTTATGTTACGATTGAAAATCTCATGGTTTATGTTTTTCTATGAGTCATCATATTGGGTTGCTAGTCCTCATTCCACGCTTTTTATTTTCTAAGTTAATCTCATTCGAGGAAGATGTTCCCAAGGGTGAGATATTGTAACACCCCACAAGATGAAAAATCAAATGAAAGAAAAATTCAAAAAAAAAAAGAATTGAACAAGCCCAGGCCTATTAGTCAGTCTACCACTGTTTAAGTTATTACGAGTCGTAAACTTGACTCATGGAGGTGAAGTAAAGTTTTGTAAAATGACTAAGGCAAAATGAGAGTCTACGAGTCATATGACGACTCATGAAAGAGTCTTTGACTCATAGAAAGGAGTCGTAGTGCATTCCTTATATCTTGCAAGCAATTGAGCCTCATGACTTCATCTATGACTCAATAGGATGAGTTGTAGAGAAGACTATGACTCGTAGAAATGAGTCATATGTAAACTTCGGAGACCCTCTAAAATTGTAAGTTTTCAGACCTACAAGTTGAGTCACTTTGACAATTTGTAACACCAACAACGAATCATAATCACAACTCATAGGAATGACTTCAAAGGCTCAATTTCCAGGATTTTCTAACTCCTACAGGATGAGTCATAATGACAACTCATCACAAATTCTATGATTCATATAAGTCCATGTCGTAAGTCTCAAGTTCTAATTTTAATGAGGGGTAGTTTGGTATTTTCCCTATATTTTAATAATGTTTGTGGATGTTTTAAAGACTAGATGTATTAAGTATTGTGTCCAAAATACTCCTAAAACTCTTTTATTCTCTCATTAACTCCCAAAAATATTCTAGACTTCTCTCTCAAGGTTCTTCAAAAGTTTATCAATATTTGGTTAGGGTTTCTTTAATATCAACCCTTCTTCCTCAAATTCAAGTCTAATTTCAATCAAGGTATGTGTTGATTAATTCGTGAGTTGCTTCTACTCATGGAGTCCAAGATTTATTTCAAAAATCTCATGAAATCTCATTACCTTTAAACTTCAATTTTGATGAATTTCTTTGGGCTATTTTAATTGCATTTTTAATAATTACGAATGATCATTATAAGTATGTTTCTATTTAAATTACATGATTTCAAAGTTGAATTACGAATGCCCATGCATGAAGCTATGTTTTATGATGAATTACCTTTCAGTATGAGCATGAAGTTCAATATTTTCAAAATTTTCTATGGATTTTAATCAAATTGATTATGTATTCAAGTTTGCCTCTTAGTTCAAGTATGAATCATGACTAGGGTTTCAATTTTGATCAGATTAAGTTGTTCATGCAAGTTCTGAAGAAAGGTGACTTAGGGCCCTATGTGGAGAACTAGGAACCTCATGATATGTATTATGCAAGTATGATTTCTAATGATGAAAGGCCAATTCTCACATTGCAATTATGTTATGAAATGAACTATTTTATGATTTTCAATCTTATAATCATGAATATGATATACGTTAATTATGGTTTTTATGCTATATTTCATAGGATTTGACTTAGCACCAAGCAGACTTGAAGTGGAGGCCCGACCAAAAGCCTTAGTAGCCACCTCCTATCCCTTAAAATACATGCTACTATAGGTTATCTTCATGGCATAGCTAGTGGATCTACATATAACGTATGTACATAACTTGCCTAATAGGGTAGGGTCTACCTTGGTAAGTAGATTTCCCTTTTCTTTATTGTATGGGGAGACATCGAGATATCATGTTATAGCTCGCATGGTCATATTGTTGGCTATGGTTCCTATCCCACACATGTATGTTATATTATGCTTAAATCATGATTTCAAATATATTCTCTATAAATGCTTAGGTCATTATGGTTTTCTCATGATTTTACTTATCCTCTTATGTATGTACTTAATTGATCATTGCATCTTATGATTCTTATTGCATGTCATGCTTACATACTCAGTACATTTAAATGTACTAACATATATTTGTTGCCTATATTATCTCATAATGTCGAAGTTGAGGATCACACTAATTTATATGGCTAGTAAAGTTTCAAATAGTCGAAGTTGTCGGTGAGTCCTCATCTTATTGCGGACGAGTTATTACTTTGTTCTATTCTAAAGTGTTGTTATGTTTTGATTTGAGGTTGAGTTAAGGACATGTCTTAGCTCCCTCCCTTCTTAGTTAGTAGAGTCATTAGTTGGATAAATGTATTGAGTCTATGTCGTCAAGTCACATTCTTATTTTATGATTCATTTTTAGACTCTACTATGTTAATTTACGCATTTACCTTACCTTATGAATGCGTTATGATATGTCAAGAGGCTTGGTTAGAGCCCTTCGGGGTTTCAACCACCGTATTACGACTAGTCCCTAGGTCGGATAGTGACAGAGAGTTAGTTGATTCCATGTATTAACTCATGCGGTCTTATATGTCGGTTAAAGTTCCTATCTCACTTGAGTTTTAGTTGAGTTATGAGTTTTTATGAAAGCTATGAGCTTTGATGCATTGACCAATGAGATAAATGTTTCAATATTTTCATGACTTTATTTATGTTCTAAAGATATTGGTCTTGTATCCCATGACACATATTGATTATGTGCTATACTTACTGCTCATTAGTGCATTTCATACATTAACACATATTTTTCCCTACATTATATCATTATGTTGGATTTGGCGATCACGCTCATCTTTCTCCAGCTCGTGGCTAGTGCTTGCTATTAGGTTACTGTTGGTGAGTCCTCACAGTTAGAGGACATGACACTTATTTCATATTTGATAGTTGTTACTTCATTTCTCATGTATTTTCTATGTGGGTGAGCAAGGAGATTGTCTTACACCCTCTTCTAGTAATAGAGGCATGTTATATAGTAAATAGTCTATGTTGTCACTTTCTTATTTTGAGACTTATTTTCTATTTAGGATTTTACTTCCGTACCATGATTTTGCTTTATTGCTTATTTACCTTATGTATTCTTATGAAGGTTATACTAAGAATATTGGTTGGGGTCCCTCAAGATTCTAATCTCCTTTTTACGGCTAGGCCCTAGGTCATGTCATGACAAACTTGGTATCAGAGCACAAGGTTCAAGTGTCCTGGTGAGTCTAAAATGCCGCATCAAGTAGAGTCTTGTTCATTAGTGTGAAGCGCACCACATCTATAAATAGGAGGCTTTAAGGCATCTTAGGTAACACTTCACTTCTTTCATGATATCGTCGTGCTATAAAGTTGAACTCTAAGGTTTCCTCCCCTAACACTTTATTTTTGTGATTACAAAAACATGCCTCCACGAAAAGCTCCCGTTCGAAGGAATGTTGAAGAGGAGACACAAGATCCGAATGAAATTTTTAATGATCAAGTGACTAATGTATAGTTTTGAGCCGTTTTTCAAATCCCAGCCAAAGCCATGACTACTCAAGTGAAACGAGGGGTAGATGCTCCTCCAAATGTGGCTACACTGGCTTCTTGGGTTAGAGATTTTGTTCAAATGAAGTATATAAGATCATGGATATTATGGGAGTTTCTTCAAAGGAAAGGGAGGAATTGGCGACTTAACAACTCAAGGGTGTCACTCAAGTTTGTTACAACCAATGGAAAACCCAAAGAGTTGAACAAGGTTCCATAGGTTGAGAAAATTTCAAAGTTATATTTCTTGACCACTTCTTCCCACTTGAGTTGAGGGAGGCAAAGGGGTGAAATTTCATAAACCTCAAGAAAGGAAACATGAGTATGACGGAAGTTCACAAAGTTGTCTAAGTATGGTCCATCCTTTGTAGTCGACTCTCGTGCCCAAATGAGTAAGTTTATTTTGGAAGTATTAGATTTGGTTATGAAAGAATACCGAACCGCTTTCTAATCATGGAGATGGATATCTCTAGGCTTATGACTTATGCCGAGCAAATTGAAGTGGATAAGCTTAAGGAGAGGAATGTAAGAGAGTCCAAACGTTTTGATTTGAAGGTGGGTTTTTTCATAACAAATTCGATGGTAGAAGTGGTCATTCCTGACTAGGTAAAAAGTTAGAAGGCCAAGGTTCTTCAAACAATCCAACTCCGAGATTTGAGAAGGAAAATATGCCAAATCTTAAGGAACAAGAAGGAGCTCCGAGTGGTCATGTCATCCCTTTATTGAAAAATTGTGGACAAAACCACAAGGTAGAGTGCTTAATGGGATTAGATGTTTTTTTACAAGTTTTCAAAGTTGTAGCATCATGCAAATTAGTGTACGAGTGGAGGAGTGGGTCTAGACTTAGACTATCGATTGTTTGGATCAGCGTACTACAACTTTGGGTGGAGGTCAGTACCAAAATAGATTTTACGCCTTTTAGACTTGTTAGGAGTTAGAGGTTTCCCATGATGTTGTGACTGGTATATTGAAATTCTTTGACTTTGATGTGTGTGCATATCGGGTGCTACACTATCATTTGTTACTCCTTATCTTGCTATGAGATTTATTATTAGTCCTGAGATCTTACTAGAGCCCTTTTCGTTCTATACTCCTATTGGTGATTCAATTGTGGCTAAAAGAGTCTATAGAAATTGCCCAATTTTAGTTTTTTATAAAATCACCTCAGTTGATCTTGTAGATCTTGATATGATCGATTTCGTTGTTATAATCAATTTTGTTGTTATTCTCTGTATTGATTGGCTCCATGTATGTTATGCTTCTATATATTTTAGGACCTTGTGGTCAAGTTTTAGTTTCTTAATGAGCCAGTCCTAGTATGGAAGGGTCGCAATTTCATTTTGAAGGGTCAATTCATCTCATGCCTTAAAGCTCAGAAAATGATTTCCAAAATTTGGAATTTCTCAATCTTGACTGCTAGCGATTCTGAAACTCCTACTCTTGAGTCAGTTTCAGTTGTTAATAATTTTTTGAATGTTTTTCCCAATGATCTCCTAGGCGTTGTGATGTGTTGTGGATTTACGATACTTTTAATAGTTTAAACTTTAGAATTTACATGTCTTTTAAGCGTTTGTTAGTATATTTGATGTTAATTGTGTTTGTTTTATAGGAAACTAAGTCACAATATTAATTGAGGAAGCACAACACTAAGTTTAGGAGTTTTTTTGGTTTATGAGTCTATACTACGAGTCGTAGTTACTTCTACGGGTTGTAGGTATCAGTCATCAAAATAAAATTTAGGAATAAAGGTAAAGCTGAAGATTATGAGTCTAGTCTACTACTCGTTAAGAAGTATACAAGTCGTCATTTGCAGTTGTCAAAATGATAATGAAGAATTGAAGCAGATTTGATGTTACGAGTCAAGTATATGACTCGTTCTTATGCCTACAAGTTGTAAAAGACACTCGTAGAATAGACTGCAGAAGATGAAATCAGGACCTGATCTACAATTCACGTTTATGAGTCATCCTGGAAGTTATGAGTTGTTGAAGGTTTTCCTGAACAAGAAGAGTTCCTCAATGCAAAGTGCTAGATTACGAGTTGGGTCTATGACTTGTCAACGTAACGACTATTCATTTTTATATTTACTTAGAATTCATTGTCTATAAATACACTCTTTAGGCTTATTTTTACATTTTGTACAGTTTTGGATTTTAGAATATAGCTTGAACTACTTTTGGAATTTTATTCGTGAATTCTAATTTTTTTACCAATGATTACATTTGGATTTTATGTGAAGATTTTGGATTCTCAAAATTATTATAGTAAGTTCATGATTACTTTTAACTCAAATATTATTAATTATGATCATGTAATTAGGAGTAGCTAATTTCACGGTTAGAGTTGTGGGAACCATGTTAATGACGCAGACTTAATAAAAATTAATTTTTGAATAGTGTGCATGCATGTATTATTTTTCCATTAGTTTTGGTTGCTTTTTAAAAATGGCCAATGTTAGAACTCGCCTTATCCCTACTTGCTAAATCAAGAAGGTAATGGATGGGAAATGGATTAAACAACGAGATTTGGGGCTAATCATCCTCATCTAATTAGCTTGAAAGGATCAATTGGGATAGCTAAATCTAGGATCACTGATAATGGTTAGTACAACATACACTCATAGACGGATCAAGTTGCATAGTAAAATTTATTTATTTGCCAGATCAAGAACTTAGGTGAGCGTAACTTATCAATTCTACATGTAACACACTAGAAAAAAATTATTAATAAAAAAAGGTTTACATAGTTAAAGATTCATGGGGAAGTGTAAACCCTAGTTTCACTTCATATTGATTTAAAACCACATTAAACTATTGCTTTCTTACTTAATGTTTGCTATTTGATTTGTTAATTATTTCTACATAAAAAACCTCTTTTCTTTATGGAAATAAATTGATTACTAAAACAAATAATAAATTATTAATCAAAGTCTAAACCATATTCTTTATGGAATCGACCCTAACCTCTGTTAGGTTCTATATTTGATCAATGATCTCTTTATACTTCGATAGGGAGATGTAATTTGACTCTATCAAATTTTGGCGTTGTTGTCGGATAATTCAGCTTTTAGATTAGATTAATTTTTATTATTTGATTTGTAGTCATTATTTTCTTATTTAATGTTATTTTTCTTTTCGTTTTTGCTGAAACAAATTTTAATTCCTTGTACATGCCAAATATGACAAGTCAAGGCATTCTCTTGAGTCCCTTTAATCTCGAAATTGAAAGATCACTACATAGTATGGCCAAAAAAAATAACAACGATGCACACTAAATTGATGATGATGTGGAACATCTTTGAGGATAACAAAACAATGCACCGCAACACCTTCCGCAATATCAACCACAAAATGTTCTCAATAATTAACCAGTACCGAGAGAACGTCCTCCACCTAAATAGCGACCTAAATTTGGCATATACAATAATTATGGGGTCAACCGTGACGCCATTAGAACTACTGGTGCCATTATGTTACCTCAATTGCGGCCTGGTACTAAGTGTAGTATACTAGCAGACTGATTTAAATGCTTCATATTGAAGGACTGTTTGTTGGTTGGCATCCAACTATCCCATCTCAATAATGTGGCGTACGTTAGCTAGAGCAGTGTTGGAGACCCAGAGCAAACCATGGATGTCATTGGATTGCTTTTCTTTCAATTATCACTTACTGGTGAAGCTATAATCTGGTTGTTCGAGCTTTCATTAAACTCTATCACAACTTTGGATGAATTACATGAGGCACTAATCGATAAGTATTTCCCATTGCCAAAGAAGTTGAATCTAATAGACCGAATCAACTATTTTCAATAGATGTCCGGAGAGTAAATTAGTGGAGCTTAGAAAAGATTTGTAAAGTATCTACGAAGTTTGCCAAATAAAAGAATAGTCGACGAGTCACTTCTTTAGCTATTCTACTGTGCACTTGATGATAATGGAAAAGCTGTAGCAGACACCATCAATGGAGGAGCATTCTTGGCCAACACTTTTTAAGATGCTGCAGAGAGATTTGATTGAGTTACAAAGACTAACCGAGCTTTGATCACTAGGGACACAAAAACTTCAAAAAATTCTTTTACTACTTGCATAAATTAGGGTTACAAGATATCAAATGAAGCGGTACTACAAGAGGTCACTCAATTAAAAACCGAATTCAAACTGTCATTCAAAAATTTGGGACTAGAGAAAATCAATACAATCGACCATCAAGGTAGGATGCCAAGTCATAATGATTATGGATATGTGGAAGATACATACTATGTGAATGATCAACCGGGAGGTTTCTGGACTAATGCCCAAGCATCCAATCTGGATTCTTGACGCCAAGGTCAAGGAAATCAAGGTTGGATCTATAACAACTTCAATCGAGAGGGCCATTGCAACAACAACAACAACTTTAATCATGAAGGGAACTACAATCATGAGAATAACTATATCTAGAAAGGATACAATGATCGCAACTGCAGGTAAAAAACAAAAGATGAGGGATTCGGACTTATAGGAATCGAATAAATGATGAAAAAGTATGACATAACAGAGGATAATCTTAAGGAGATACGTAATGATCTTTTAGGAATGAGTCAAAAAGTTGAGTCACATTCTACATCCACAAAGTTTATTGGGCAATAATTGGGGCATTCGTCATGTTTATATCCACGTGAAAAAAGAACTTCCCAAGTAATACAATTTAATATCCAAAGAATAATGGGCAATGCATGGCTGTGACCACCTGAAGTAGCATTCAAATGGTATATCCAACAATTCCATAACTTGAGGATGATGCACATGAATCAGCTGTTAGCGAGGATGAAACAAAAACAAAAACCAAGGAAGAAGCAGTGGGTGAAGATCTAAGCATCAAACAACCCGACAAAGGGGATAAAAAGCATAATGAGAAAGCAAGCAATGCAAAAAATTCTACTCCTACTCCAATTCCAATGCCACAACCTCCTCCAAATTTTCCGCAAAGATTGAAAAAGAAGGCGAAGATGGAAAGTTTCTTAAGTTTATTTCCATGTTGAAACAATTTTTGGTAAATGTTCCTTTGATAGAGAAACTAGAATAAATGCCTAGATATGTCAAGTTTATGAAGGATCTTGTCACAAAGAAGATAAAGACAAGATTTAAGCCGGCTGATAACTTGCATCATTGTAATGCAATCACCACTTGCTCACTTGTGCAAAAGAAAGAGGACACTGGGATAAGGATCCCCCAAATCGACTTCAATGCGGCTCTTGATGGTAGATCATATTGTGAAGAAGCCCGTGGGCATTATTTATGATGTTCTAGTGAAGGTCAAATAATTCATATTCCCTGCTGACTTCGTCATTTTTGACTATGAGGTAGATTTTGATGTTTTTATATTTTTTGATATGAAATTCTTACCAACTGGACATGCTTTGGTAGAAATGGAAATGGGTCAGCTGAAGTTTCAACTAAGTAATTAAGTAGAGGTTTCTGACGTATGCCGAGGAATGAAGCATAACAATGGGCTACTAGTAGTGTCCGTGATTGATATTGTTGATGATATGCAACCAGAAATATCTATTGAGGAGAGATTGGGTGTTGTCATGACCCGACCTAGGGATTAGTAATAACACAGCGATCAAAACCCCGAAGGGCTCCAACCAAGCCTCTTGACATATCATAATGCATATATAAGACAAATTAAATGCGGAAATATTATACGAGAGTCTAAATCATTATTAATATAAAAGAATGTAACTTGACAATATAGACTCAAATATTTGTCCAACTACTGCCTCTAATCATAAATGTGGGAAGGGCCTAAGACATGTCCGTAGCTCACCCTCAATATGAAAGAAATCAATGTCTTTGAAAGAAGAAACAACTCATAAACCGCCCTTGATGGATAAGGACGCACCAAGACTTCACCGTAGGAACTCTACTAGCCACGTATGTGGGTATGATCCTCAACTACTACATTATATGACAATGTTGGAACCAACATGTGTTAGTATGTCTGAATGTACTATGTATATAGGCATTACTGGCAATATAAATCATAAAGATGCAATGATCAAGAACATACATAGTAGGGAGGATAAGTAGACCACGAGGAAAACCATAATGATCAAAGCATTTAAAAGACTTAGTTGAAAATTATAAAATAACATAATAAACATATACATATGTAGGATATGAACCATAACCGACAATAAGATCATTCGAGCTATAACATGAAATCTTGTTGTCTCTCCATACAATGAAGAAAGGGGAAATCTACTTTCCAAGGTAGACTCTACCCCGCTAGGCGGGTTATGTACATATCCTATATGCGTGCCCACTAGCGAAGACATTAAGGAAACCTATGGTGGAATAAAGATAAATAGACATGAGGCCGCTAATAATACTTTTGGTAGGGCCCTTAGGCAATAGTTTACAATATTTGTTTAGCCAAAGGGAATTCAACCTTAGGCAAAGGATATGGCTTGAACTTATAAAAGGACTATGATATGAGTGTGTTGTACCATCCGGGTAAGGCAAATATTATGGCCGGTGCGCTTAGTCTGATTTCCATGAATGGTGTTGCTCTTGTTGAATGAAGTAAAGAGGAGTTTCTTAAATATGTTCATAGATTGGCACATTTAGGTGTGCATTTGGCTTAGTCGAATGATGGGGGTGTTCTTATGCATAATAGTTCAGAATTGTCTCTTGGGGTGAAAGTTAAATCAAAAGAAGAACATGATCCGATTTTAGTTAAATTGAACAAGTCAGTTGCCGAAAATTCTATTCAGGCTTTCTCCAAAGAGAAAGATGGGGTACTTCACTACCAAGGCCATTTGTGTGTTCCTATTGTTGATGGGTTAAGAGAGTTGATATTGAGTGAGGACCATAGTTCTAGGTATTCAATCAATCTGACATCTACATAGATGTACCGTGATTGGAAGGAATTGTATTGGTGGAATGGTAGGAAGAGGGACATAGCGAAATTCGTAGCTAAGTGTACAAATTGTCAATAAGTGAAATTTGAGCAAGGAGGCTTAGCTCAAGACATTGAAATTCCTAATTGGAACTGGGAAGATATGAATATGGATTTTGTAACAGGTTTGCCTCGCACTTGATTGCAATATGATTCTATTTGGGTTTTTGTGGACCGAATGACTAAGTCGGCACTTTTTTTACCGGTCAAGACTTTTTATGATGCCGAAGACTATGCTAAGTTGTATATTTGGGAATTGGTAAAGCGTCATAGTGTCCCTTTGTTGATTATATCAGATAGAGGTACTCAATTCACTTCATATTTTTGGAAGTTGTTTCAAAATCTTCTCGGTACAAAAGTTAAGCTAAGTACCGCTTTTCATCCTCAAACCTATGGACAAGTCGAAAGAACAATTCAAACGTTGGAAGATATGTTAAGGGAGTGTGTGATTAATTTGAAAGGAAGTTGGGATCAACATTTTCCATTTATTGAGTTTGCCTACAATAATATTTATCACTCTAGCAATACAAATGGCTCCTTTTAAAGCATTGTATGGGAGAAGATGTATATCTCCAGTAGGATAGTTTGAAGTGGGTGAGATGGCATTGAGTTATCCTGATTTGTTAGTTGATGTGATGGATAAAGTAAGGCTTATAAGAGAAAGATTGAAAATGGCTCAAAGTTGTCAAAAGTCCTATTCTAACATTAGAAGAAGAAAGCTTGAATTTGATGTAGATATTGGGTATATTTGAAGGTTTCACCTATGAATGGTTTAATGCATTTTGGTAAGAAAAGTAAGTTGAGTCCTAGATATGTAGGACCCTATAGAATAATGAAGCGTGTAGGCAAAATGGCATATCAGTTAGATTTTCCATTTGAGTTGGCTATGGTTTACATGGTGTTTCATGTGTCTATGTTGAGGAAGTTTTTGGGTGATCCGAATTCCATTGTACCATTAGAATATGTGAGTATTAAAGAGAATTTGAATTATGAGGACATTCTAGTGGAAATCTTAGAACAAAAAGTGAAGAGGTTAAGGAATAAAGATGTTGTGTCTGTCAAGGTGTTGTGAAGAAATCAACAAGGAGAGACTGCTACATGGGAAGTGGAAGCAGACATGATAAAGAGTTATCCATATCTCTTTCCTTCCACTCAAGCCTAAGGTACTAAGTTGTTCATGATCAAGTCGATTAAACTCCTACATTTCAATGTCACATCTCTTTCATATGCATGCATATTCGTGAAGTTGGTCTTAAAAGCATGATTTAAGTAAGTTTGAAAATCTCATGGTTTATGCTTTATTATGTGTCATCATATTAATGTTGGGTTTCTAGTCCTCTTTCCATGTCCTTTCTATGATAAGTTAATCTTATTCAAGGATGAATTTTCCTAATGAGGAGATGTTGTAAGACTCCGGAAGTCGGAAAGTTAGAATGAAGGAGAAATATAAATAAAAGGAACAAAATTTAGGTATATGACTCTTATTATGGATCGTAGTGATTTCAACAACACGTAAGAATGATTCGTAGCATGGGTCCTTGATTTGGTGTAGGTAAAATATCAGATCACACCCTACGAATCAACAAGATGAGTGGTAAGAGTGCCTACGATTTGTCAATTTGACTCATAAGAAAACTTTAGAGACCCTTACACTTGCAGGTTTTCAGACCTACAGGATGAGTCAAGATGAAAAATCATCACAACTTCTACGACTCATAGAGGTGGTTCATATACAAACTTAAGAGACATGGTTTTCAGCCATTTTTCTAAAACCTGCAAGACGAGTCGCCATTATTGCTACGACTCATAGAGTCATTTCGTAGGATCAAATCCAGGTTTTTAATGAAGGGAAATTCTTTTTTTCCCAAGTTTAGTTCAATGAACCTAGAAACATTATGGCCAAGTTCAAAATATATATGTACCTAATTCTTCAAATTTCCCTCCTATTGAATTAATTCTTCAAAATTTCCCCAAGGCAAGACTAAAAGATCTTCTCAAAGCTTTTTCTCCAAACTTCAAGCTAGGGTTTCAAATTCATCATGGTTTCTTCTTCAATTATAGGTTGATTTTACCAAGGTATGTGGGAATCGGTCCATGGGTTCCTTTAACCCATGATATCCCAAGGTTTTTCCCAAAAATCTTATGAAATTTCATTAACCTTAAACTCTAATTTTGGTGAATTATATTGGGCTGTTTCAATTATGTTATTATTTGTTATTAATGATCATTATAAGTATGATTTTACCTTAATATCATGATTTCATGAATTATGGATGCCTTGCATAAAGCTATTTTCTATGGTGAATTACATGAAGTATGATTATGAAGTTGAATGATTTTAAGTACTCTCATGGTTTTCATCCAAATTGACTATGTATATGAGTTTTACTCTAAATTCAAGTATGAATTATGATTATAAATTTCAATTGTGATCTAATTATGAATTAAATGCAAGTTATGGAAAAGGTGACTTAGGACCCTATGTTGGTGACCAAGGAACCTCGTGATATGAATTATATAAGTATGATATTATTATATTGAAAGGATAATACTCATATTGCAACCATGTTATGAAAATAAGCTACTCTATGAATGTTAAACCTATGTACAAGATTCATGATATATGATAATTATGATTACTATGTATGTATTTCATGGAATTTGACTTAGCACTAAATGATGACTTGAGGTCGGGGATCGATCTATGGGGTCCTTATATAGACTATCTTGTCTCATAACTACGTGCCACTATAGGTTGCTTCATGGATTCACTAATGGACCCATATATAGCGTATGTACATGAACCACCTAGCAGGATAGAGTCTACTTGGCAAGTAGATTCTCCTTTTTTCATTGTATGGGGAGACATTGTGATTCTATGTTGTAGATTGCATTATTTTATTATCAGTTACGGTACTATCCCACTTATGTATACTTCTTTTATGTCCTTTTAGAATTTCAACTATGTCTTCATATGCTTTGATCACTATGGTCTTGTCATGACTCTACTTATCCATTTTATTCTGTTTGTTATTTGATCATTGCATCCTATGATTTATATTACATGTCATGCTCACAAACTTAGTACATTCAAATGTACTAATGCATATGTGTTGTCTACATAGTCTAATAATGTAGGTGTTGAGGATAACATTCATACTCGTGTCTAGTTGAGTTCCATTCGGCGAAGTGTTGGTGAGTCCTCATCTTCTCGAGGGAGAGTTATGACTTTGTTCTATCCTAAAGACTTTTTACTTCATTCATGCTTGAGGGTGAGCTAGCGACATGTCTTAGCCCCCGCCCTTCTTGTTTAGTAGGCATTCATTGGATGAAAATTATGTAGAGTCTATGTAATCAACTTTTTGATCTCTTTATGATTCATGTTTAAACTTTTTCTTATTCTTTGTTCCGTTTTACTTTACCTTATTTATGCTTTATGATATGTCAAGAGGCTTGGTTGGAGCCCTACGGAGTTTTGATCATCGTGTTACGACTAGTCCCTAGGTTGGGTTGTAGTACTTAGACCCTCCTATTTGTATATTTGGTGCACTTCACATCGATAAACAAGACTCTACTCGATGCGACATGTTAGACTCCCTAGGACACATTAAACCTTGTGCTCTGATACTAATTTTGTCACTACCTAATCTAGGGACTAGCCGTGCACTACGATTAGAATCCTGAAGGAACCCACCCTAACCTCTTAGCATATTATTCATACATGCATAAGGCAAATAAATAAAATAAAGGAATTGAAGAAATGGGAGCATAGTATCAATAAAAGGAACATGAGTCTCAAAAGAGCAAAAGCGACAGTATAGACTCTATGAATATATAACATGCTTTTATAAACTCGATGGGGGCATAAAACCAGCTCCTAGCTCACCCATGACAATGTAAAAGTAATGACGTAGAGAAAAGACAATATGAAAGTAACATGTCATGTCCTCAGAATATGAAAACACACTACCAAATTACAACTATAACAAGCTTTAGCCACGAACGGAAGGATGAGTGTGATCATTGGGCACTTAGAGAGCTCATATTATGACTCTTTTTAATCATTGTTTGATTAATAAAATAATAATAATAAAAATAAAAATAATAATAAATATATATATATATATATATATATATAATAAATATATATATATATATATATATATATTGATATAATGTAGCCAAAAAAGTATGAATTAGTACATAGAATGCAATAAGTACATTAGAAGTATGCATGAAAAATAAAAATAGAATACAATCAACATGAATCATGGGATGCAAGATCGATATCTTTAAAATATGAGTAAAACCATGAAAACTGTTAAAACATTTTTTATCTCATTTGAAAATACATCCATATATCATAATTATCATAAGAACTCATAACCTACTTTAACTGGTGTGGGATAGGTCCTTTAAGCAACATATAAGACCATGCGAGCTAATACTTGGAATCTGATGACTCCCACATCGAGACAGATGAGTCTACCTTACCAGGGCATACTCTATTAAGTAACTCTTTTAATGTTACTATGTCGATCCACTAGCTTCGCCATATTGGCATCTTTGAACCTACTCAGGCAAAGTAGTTTGGAACTAAAGTTTTCTACTAGAATTCCCTTGGGTAGCTATAATAGCATATCGGACTGAACTCGACCGAAAATTCCTCTCGGTGCTTGGTCATTATTCCAATGAAAATTTTATGAAAACATAATCAATAACATCATAAGGAAAGATAATAATAGTATCAACCCATATTTATAAGGATAACATAAGAGTAGCTCATCTATCATCATCATATTAAAATTATAAGAATAGCCCATGTATCATGTGATTCATCTAATGTGGATGTAGATCTTCCATCATTACAAATTCTTGTTCATAAAACATCTTTATGTTCTTATTTCACCCTATCATTAACATGCTTAAAACATCATAGAATTATCATTGAAGACTTTTAATAAATCATTCATAAACCATAAAGATCATTCAGTAAAGTTTTCATTAAATATAACTTGAAAATCATGATCATAAGTGATAAATCATATTTAAAACTAGAAGATACCATAGATAATTGAAATTCATCTTAAAATCATTCAACATGATGTGAAGTATGCATAAGAAGGCTAATAGCATTGAAATATATCATAATTAAGAAGACCCAATGCAAATAATGAAAGTAGAACTTTCTGATGAACAAATAATAAGGTAATTTGAGAGAAAACATTGGGATTCCATGGGTGAATGGTACCCGTAGATGAAGTCCCACAAACTTTGACTTTTAGGAGCGTAGAGTGAAGAGAATTGAATCTTGACGTTTAAGAAATCCTTTAAAATTCCATAGAGAGGAAGAAGACTCTTAAGAAGAACCTTGGGGGAGAATATTTTGAGATTTGGATCTTAATGAAAGAATAAGAGGGTTATGGGCACTTAGGTTAGTTAATAGGTAAGAATATAATCCCAAAAATCATCCATATTCATTAATGAAATATAGGAAATGACCAAAATACCCCTACTTATAAACTGAATCCAAGACCTAGGATGGACCCTTACCACGTCCTGTGAAGGTTATTACGGACTATACTGGGGGTCGTGGTGATGGAATTAACTTTTGAAAAGGGGACTTAGCAAGGGGGTGCCCACCACGTTCCGTGAAGGGAAATATGTCCCATGGTGGTCTTGCGTGATGGAAGACTGAACAAGGGTCTTAGGAGGGTTTCCACCACAGAGGGAAACACGGCTCGGGGTGCTCACCACAGACCATGGTCCCTATCATGGACCATTTCATGCAAAGTCTTAGTTTCAGTACATTAACCACGGTGCCACACCATGGGACATAGTGAGGAATACAGATCATGATGGCCTTCGTGGTCATTATCTAGTACGAAAAAAGCTGAGTTTTGTAGGAAATCTTCTTTTGATCTCGCTTTATGACTTTCGTACTTATGAGGTCTTACAGCTATACACTCTACTCTACTCATAGTCATACCTCATTCGAGGACGAATGTTCCTAAAGGGAAATATTATAATATCTTGGGCATTTGAAGGTTTGAATATGTTATAATAAGGTTTAGAATTTCAAAAATGGTCTCGGTGAATTTTTAAGACACCTATTTTGAAAGATAAATATTTCTATGAACTTGCATTTTCAGAAGGGTGCACGATAGGTCCACGTCCCAAACTTGTTTTTCTATAGTAGAAATTTTCCCCAAGTCAAAAATATAGCAAAAATCTGATTCGCTCCAAATTGGACTATCAGGGAACAAGTTTGTGTCGCGTACTTGGGTTGGGTTTTCTATCCGAATTCAAGATTTTAAGTAGGCACACCTTAGATATTTTCCTAACTATTAGTTAATCAACCCCGACTCTTTTAGGACATAATTCGGCTATACAAATTAACCTAAATCTCTAATTTTATTCATTCTACCACAGTTCACCTAGTCAAGTAATTCTCTCTCTATAAAAGACCCGAAGAAAAACTCCATAGAAGATTCTCATGGAATTCTCTCCATCTCTCCATCAAAAAATCCCTAATTCTTAAAGTTTATTTGTTCTTCTCACCCAAGGTGTGTAGGTATTTCACCCTACGTGTCATGACCCGAATTCGGGCTATGCTGGCCCCTACTATAAACCCGAGAAGGCAAGGCAAACCTAAGTCTAATGGAAATCAAATGGAAAAACAATATAAAAAAAAGTCGGGATAGGGTATAGATATGTAAATACGATACAAAATATATAAAAGGCTTGATCGAAACCAAAACAAATGACGAACTGACACTAGACAAAACTCCGGACCTGGTGTCACCTATACAGGAACTACTAAGTATAAAAGCTGACAATGTAAAAATATACAATATAGATCTAACTATCCAAAAGTACAAGTGTAAGTCATTACAAAAGAGGGAAAGTAGTAAGACTCTAAATGTCGGGAGCTTACCACAATCCAAATCCGGCACCGCTAAGGATCATCAGGTGCGCACTGAGGGTGGCTCGAACTGGAAGCTATATAAAAAAGATGCAGAAGTGCAGTATGAATACCAAATCAAGGGTTACTCAGTAGGCATCATAAGCTGACCGAACTCAGAAAGATTAAATATATAATACGCAGTACGATGTTAATAATAACAATAAGAGAGGAGCATAAACTACAGATACGGGAAAAAAGGTTACTAGAATGATCATACAAAAATCAAGTAAGTCAAACCAATCATGTAATCACATCTATAATCTCAACTAATAAAATACAAAGAGAATGCTTAATTGTAACTCAAAGTTAAGGCTCAATAACCTCCAAGAGTACCACGAAGTGCCCGGAACGGCCCTCGAGCTCATCAAATAATGGGGTGCCTAGAATCATACCTCGAGCTCATTAGCATCATAATAATAACTTGGAATATGTATCGACGGGCCGCTCTAATTCACACCTCGAGCTTATCAAATAAAATAAAGTGTTGCCCGAAGTCACTAAAAGGGCCGCCCAGAATCATACCTCGATCTCATCAACTATGAATTTCCATAAATAATATATCACCGATTTTTCCATAAATCACTCCTATCCATACCTGATCTTATAGATACACATATAATTCTATGGCTTAAAGTGGTATTATAATCTTTTACTATTTCTTTTATATAGGGCTTTTAACACCAGTGAGGTAATTAAGGCAATTAGTATGTCAAAAATCATATGACACTCACCTGAGACTCTGATGTACTCAAAGCACGGCTTCGGGTTCAATATTTCAATATCATAAGCAACCAAGGAAAAGTCATAAGCCAAGAATCATATCAAGTGATCAACGATACCCATATTTCTATAATTAAAAATGAAACTAAAATTGAGTAAAAATTTGACATTGGGACCCATGCACAAAGTTAAAAAACCAACTCCATCACACGGTCCCAAATAACTCAAGGAACGTTTTCCTTAAAAATGGGCACATTCACAACTCCAGCAAATTCAAGCCCTAGAATAGTTCAAAATTACAAGAAAAAATGAAATTTATGTGAAACTTACAAAGTTTTTAGGATGAGAAAGAGTTCAGGAATGTTCCCACAAAAATACTCAATGCACCGGAATGAGAATCATCGAAAATGGTCAAGATTTGCTCCTAAAAATATGTTTTGATATGTTGGAAATAAGGAGAAAAGGGCTGGTAATGGATCTTAAAAGCCCTCACTGCCAGGCCCCCCATTGGCCTTCGCGAACATAGAGATCAACAAGCTTACTATACGTAAACACGGAGGCTTGTCAGCAAATGCAGAAAACAATGAATTAAATCTCCACAAATGCGGCTTGAGTCCCGTGAACGCAGAGAACAAAGAGTTTCGCCTCTGCGAATACGACTAGGGGCCCACGAACGCAGAAAGTAAATTTTAATTGCACTAGCAGCTATGCTGGTGCATTTTCACTAAGAAAACAAGTCCCTCAACAGGGCTAGGAACTCGTTCAGAATCCCGTTGACGCAAATGAACTATGCTACACAACTAGAAATGGAATTTCAGACTCAACAGAATTAACTAATTTCCTAATGGAGGTCATTTCGACAGAATGTTTACCCAAGTCAAAGATTTCAAAGAAAACACTTAAAATGCATAAATGACTAAAAACATATTTTGATCACCTTAGGACCCAAACCAAAGGTTGTTCTAGACCAAACATGGCATTCCGAAACTAACCAACCTGACAGAATTTTCAGCCAAACGTGTTTACTTAAAATGTTAACTAATGTCAACCCTTGGCCAAAATTTTAGGTTAAAATGGAAAAACCACCTAAACTCAAAACGAAGACTCCAAAGCCAAAAGTACCTTCCTTATAGACTAAAATGGACCTTTCGGAGCTGATGGAATCGTCAAAATTCTCATACAATGCTCGAATCTATGGATGTTGACTAAAGTCAACTCTTTCAAACCTTAAACCTCAAAGATGGAAAAACTACCTCAAAACTCAACCGTACATTTTGGGAAGCATACCATCCATCCCAACATCACATATGAGTTGTAAAGAATCTACGGGAAGTGGTAAAATTGTAAAAACACACAAAAGCATGAACATACCTTGGAGGTCATTACACTAAAGTACTTTCACTCATGGTGCCCAACAAATTCTCTACTTTTTAATCAATTAAAGTATGTATTTTTATGGGTTTTATGATCTCTATTTCAATTGCATGAATTATGATTCTAATTATGATTTTTAATCTATTTTTATATAAATTAAGGATTTATTTCATGGAATTGTAGAATTGTTTTATGAATTTTCTCACAATGATCTTTAGGGTTTATGATATGGACTATGGGTATTTTCCATTATACTTCCTCTTGATATTATTTTCATGAATTATGTATGGATTGATATAAAGTATATAATAATAAATGTTTTCAATCCAATTTCATGACTTCCAAGTTAATGGATCATGTATTAATGTTTCTACCCTAATTTCAAGTATACTCTACGATCATAAATTTCAAGTATGCAAGCAAAATTTTTAAATGATAGTGACTTATGACCCTAGTGATGTTTCCATGAAAAGTATTTATAATGATGGAAAGCCTACGCCAACATTACATGAATAACATGATAATGAACTATTCCTATGAATAAGTTTATGAAGTATGATTATGAAAGGATTATGATGTATGACAAGCATGATTTATGATTATGATATGATATGTATTCGATGAGATGTTGACTTAGCACCGAGAGGATTTGGAACTAGGGGCTCACCCTAAGACTTAGTAGCACCCTCTAGTCTCTTAAACTAAGTTGCCACCACAAGTTTTCTAATATGTCTAAGATAGAGGATCCACATATAGTCCTTAATGATTATAATATTGGATGGAGTCTACCTTGGCAAGTAGCCTCCCCCTTCTTGTCGTTGGTATAATTAGATTTCATGTAATAGCTCGCATGTTCTTATTGTCTGTTATGGTTATCTCCTGCATATGTATGTCCCTTATGATATTTTACAAGACTACTCATAACCTTTACTTTTATATGATTCTCTTATGGTGTAATGCATATTGACCTTTCTTATGCCTACTTATGGTTTCACTAATTCTGTTATCATGCTATTTGCAATGGTCATTTTCACAACATGGTTTTATTATGCATGGCATTGCCTACATATTTAGTACATTCAAACATTCTAACACATACTTCATTGCCTACATTATATAACAATATAGGGACAGATGCTCCATCCTATTCTTGTGGCTAGTCGGTGATCTATTTGAAGAGTTCGTTGTCAGTCCTCATGCTTCGAGAGAAAATCGAGTTATTCTTTGTTTTATTGTCATTTTTTAGACTATGATGATGTTTAAGGACTATTCTATGTCATGTTATTATTTTCTCTGATGGTGATCTAGGAACATATCCTAGTCCCCGCCTATGTAGTCATATAGAGGCATGTTGGGCATATATTTAAGGAGTCTATGTTGTCTTGATTCACTTTAGTTATGCTATGCCTTCTTGAACTTTTATGAGTGTCCGCTTATTTGTCACCTTATGTATTCTTATGATATCCTTAGAGGCTTGGTTGGTATTTCTTTTTGAATCTTAATCGCCGTGTCACATCTAGGCCCTAGTGGCAGGTGCATTACATTGTCCAAATGACATGCGCTTGAAAGTAAAACTGCCATAGATACATGTAAATGTGGTTTTCTCTTAATCCTACGATGCTATAGAAATCTAATTATCGCTACAATACCCATTCAGAAGGCAATACCAACCTTTACTTGCTAGTTTGTCTAGCTTGTGGCCTTTCAAGGTCCACTTGTTGAGTTTTTGGTAGTCCATCCATACTCTCCATCCTATGACTGGCTTTAATGGAACTAACTCATTTATATAATTAGAAATAACGGTCATACCTCCCTTTTTGGGGACACACTGGATAGGCTGACCCAATTTCTATCGAAGATCGAATATATCATACATACATCAAGCTATTTGATAATCTCATTTTTCACCACCTATGGTATAGGTGGGTTCAGTCTCTGCTGAAGCTCAATGTTAGGGATGCAATCCTCTTCCAACTGAATTTTATGAGGGTAGATGTCATGTTGTATACCTATGATATCAGCAATGGTCCATCTAATTGATTTCTTGTACCTCTAGAAGACCACGACAAGGGCTCTAACCTGCTCGTTATTCAAATTTGTAGTAACAATGATAGGAAAAATGTTACTGTCAACCAAAAACACATACCTTTTATGAAATGACAACTCCTTTAGCTCAAGTATAGGCAGCTACTTAATGGATTATTTGGCAGGAGGAGTTGGCCTATTCTTCATATCAAGGTCTAGCCTTTTAGGGATGTAAGGTTGTGATCCCATACTATAAAACATTTAAAGTCTTATAGTACTCCTCTAAGACATCACCTTGGAAGTTCATGATTACAACAGTCAAGGTCTCAATAGTGAACCTTTCCTCTATGGATACCTCGATAACCGCTTCAAAAGCTACATTAATAATGGACATCATAGTCATGTCTCTAGGATGATTTATTGACTTGTACACATTAAACTTCATCTCTTCATTATTTAGTCTGAAGGTGAGCTTGCCTCTTTCCTTGTCTATAAAAGCTCTGCTTGTGACCAAAAATGGTGTTCCCAAAGTTATAGGAACCTTAAAGTCTACCTCGTAGTCCATGATGACAAAATTAGCATGGAATATGAAATGACCAACTCTCACAAACACATTATATAGAATTTCCATAAGTCTTTTTACTGATCTGTCAGCCATCAACAACCTCATTATAGTCTATTTTGGGGCTCCCAAGCCCATATATCTATAGAAGCTAGTGGAATGAGATTGATACTAGATCCCAAGTCGCATTGATCCCTTGCAAAGTTAAATGAAATAATGGTGAACGGAATGGTGAATGTTCTTGGATCCTTTTACTTCTCAACCAACAATTTTGTAGAAATAGCATTACAATGTTGAAGGTTATCAGTTGGCTCAAAAGAGATTGTCCCCTTCTTTATAAGTAGTTCATTCATGAATATTGCATAACCTGACATTTGTTGCAATATTTCATCCAATGGAATATTCACTGACAGTAAATTTAGCATAGCAATGAATTTCAAGACTTTCCATCCTCAACCTTCTTCTTCCTACTCTAACAAAGAGATAGAAGCGATTTGCGAATTAGTGGAAATGGTTGTACTACCTTTGCATCAACTTTCTTTTTATATTTTACCTTCCTGTTCTCCTTTGACCCTACTGCCAGCTCCTCAACCTCATTATCATCATGAATAAGCATAGTAACATTTGCACCACTCTTATCATGCTCATCATTTTTGGATTTAACATTATTTTCCTGCTCAATCCCTCCAGGTGCTGATCCCAAAAGCATCTTACTTCTCCTTGTCGGCATCACCATATGTTACCTATTATTCCTCAATTTTTGAGAAGTGTTGCTAGGAGAAGTGATGTTCTTTCTCAGATTCAGTGTCATTGATAACTTCCCTATCTAATGCTCAAATTGTTTAATCCAAGTGGAGTTTGAATCCACCAAATTACTTATTTTGGACATGTCGCCTTTCAAATATTTGACACCAGCTTCAATCAACACCACTTTTTGTAGTACCTTAGCCAGCATCTCTTTCATCCTCAAACTACCAGAATCATTCCCAATGGTTATTCATCCTTCAAGAACAATAATTTTATTTGATAATTAGATCAGTTAAAATTGTTGCATTTGATATTTCGCAAAAGTTTTCTTGTCTTTGTAGCAATAGATTTGTTAGCTCAATAGCAACGATTATTGTATTTTTTCAACAAATGTTTGTTGTATGTTGCAATCGATTTATTTTGTTCAATTGCAATGGTTATTACAATTTTACAACAAAACTGGTTAATTCCAATTCAAAATATCTAAGTCAAATCAACATCCACCACAAACACAAATATACAAAATATATTAGTTATAATGTCACCCATTATATAGGTGCAAAATATAAAAAATGTGCAAGTCAAAATGTCGTCCATCATAGGCACAAAATTTAATTTCAATATGATCCATGGGCAAAATATACATCAATTGGCACATGTTTCAACTGGATAACAAAATAAGACTTCATAATATCAACAAAAATCTAATCATACAAGAGTTTCAACCACTTTCAAGAAAATCTCAAATGTCTTTCCATCAATAATTTCATTACCACCCTGGTTGTTTTCTCCACCCACAAAAGTAGATAAATAAAAATTATGAACCAAATTTTATTCTTTATCTGATAGAATTTTACTTTTACTCAAATTATAGATATGCAGTGACATGAGGTGAAAGATGAAAGGCAATAAATTTCCATTAGCAAATAAAAGCATCACTACCATCTCGAAGTCTTATATAAGGTAGTGAAGTGAAATAAGCAAAGTCTTAAGTCAAAGTAAGTTTAAATACTAATCAACATAGATTCATTAACTACCTCGTAGACTCAAGTTAATCCCTTTAAGAAGGATCAATATTATATTAGTATCAGTCCATTGAATCATAAATTCATTCAATTGTCAAGATTAAATACAACATAAAAAATGATAACATTAAACATGATAAAATCAACTTTGAAAAGAGCTCGTATTAACCAAACAGATTGTAAATAAAAGCATGTATGCAGAGAACCAAATTCAATACGATAACATTTGAAATACCAAAATCAAAATTAAAACCTAAACAACATCTTTTGAATACCAGTATTAAAAGAAATTCGAGCTTAGTATAGTCTTTTTTTTCACTTTCTTAGTATAACTCAGAAGCTCAACCATAGCCGTTGGTAAGAACAAGTAAATTTTCAAAGACAAAAAGGGAGTAAAGAAGAAGGTAGTTGATCCATATACTAAAAAAAATTGGTATGATATCAACGCTCCATCTAGATTTCCACAGTGTACGGAAGACCTTTGTTACCCATACATAGGGCACAAATATTGCTTCAGAAGGCCTGCAGAATTATGTGTTCAAAGTATGGACTTCACATCCGATAAGTTAAAGTCATTGGTGAAGAAATAAAAATCCTTGATTGAGGCTCATGTTGATGTTAAGACAATTGAAAGATAAACCTTGAGAATGTTCTATATTATTTGTACTAAGAAACACCCAAACCAATAAAAATAAACTTGATATGCATAGTTAAGCCAAATTCTCTAAAGTCGTTGCAAGATGAGTGAGATCATGGTTAATCATTCACAATCCTGTGATTAGAAAGCCTTGGTCCTAAAGTTCATTCCTTAATCAATCAATAGAGATATTAAGAAGCCAACTTCAAGCATCTACCCGTTGCAGACTATGTTCATTCACAAGTTCAAGAACTAGTAGGCTCCTAAATTTGACCTTGACAGGTTGATGAAGGTTCATGGAAACTTCTCAGAATAATTTGGTGTGAAGGTTGATAGATTCGCAGAGGACGTAGAAACTGGCCAATTGAAGTAGTTGGAGCTTGAGTATGTTGTCTTTTTCATAATATATTTTATGAATTTGCCTATGGCTTAACTTGTTATATTTTTCATTTAATAAGTTAGTAGATTACCTTCATATACTAATTATATTTATTGAGAGTTTAGAAAAAAAATTAGATGGAATGCTATTCTACATTATATGATGTTTCCAAGTAAAATGGTATGGCCTTTAATGTTCTTACAATTTTTTTAAAAAAAAAACATAAAGAGAAAGGAATAGGGAAAATTTTCTAGGAGGTTTGTGAATTCCTCACTCTTGATGTTATACTAATACTATTGCAAAACATGAAATTCATAAATTTAATTAAAAAAATATTGTCTTTGTATTGAGAAAAAACCCTTTATTTTTCATTACCTAAGAAAGAAAACAGGGTATGCACCTTAGAAGTTGTTTTTTACTGTATGTTGTAACTATTATAGACAACCAAATACGCATACACATGAATGGATTTTCTTAATGTGAAACTCATGAAAAACATAAAAAGCATGTTGCAAAATACTTACAGACTAAGATTTCAATCATATGTTAAAGCTTCTAAATATTGTTAAAAAGGAGAAAAAACTGACCTTTCACCAAAATGGTATCAACCAGAAATGTTTTTAGAGCTTTAAATTAAATTTTTGAATATCCCCAATATTTTCTGAGAACTTTCCATTTGCATTCCGTGCCTGCATAAAATAAATAAAGATAGATACACATATGGAAAAAACCTAGAGTAAAAAATTTGAGGCGTATATCTTGAATAAGTTGATGCAGTAATGATCATGTTATTAGTTGTTATAAAGAAGTATATTAACTATTGACTTGACTTATGTGTACTAAGTGTGCAAAAATAAAGTGAACTAGACCAAATAAGTTAGAAGACACTCCTTGCCAGAAAAGAAAAATTATAAAAAAAAATATATAAACTAACGAATTTTTATAGAAATATTTCATCAAGGACCTCAAATGACTTTCAATGAAAGGTAAATCATTTTGATGAGTTCATGTCATCTATTGATTCCCTCCCAATTTGTTGGACCATAGATGCAATGATTTACTTCACGGGTGAGGTCTCTAGTTAAGGTTAGTAATTGAAATTGACTATTCCCTTTAATTGGTAAATCCTAGTTTGCATAGGATCAATATCATGGATCTCAAAGGATCAGAGAGGGACAAAGTAGGAAATAAGTAGGAAATGGACAAGTTCCAATCATATATTTTTTAAACCTCCAAAGCAAATAGTGAGAATATCATGTACTTTGGAGATAATTTTTCCTCTTTAGAGGAGCACAATACTCAGAGATTTTGATCTATAACTTGAAAGCAAAAGGATACCTACTTTTAGACAATAAAAACTATATAGTAAGCAACATATTATTTCAACAACAAAAATAACAATCAAGATTAATTTTGCTTAGTACTTATAGAATTTCAAGTACTCTATAACAATTAGAATAAAACAAGAAATGTTGGACTTTAGAAGATCAAATACCGTCAATGAGTATCTCAAGCAGTGGACATACCTAAAAAATCAAATACAACAAGTAAAGATCCAAGCAATTGAAATTCAATCACATATTGTGAGATTTTAAAACTAACTACATAGATCTTTCAAACTTCAAGACAACATCAAAAATTTGAAGCAACTATACGAATTTCAAGGAAAATCTAATTCCGAGGAATTAATTTTCAAACAACAAATAAATTTCAAATTATTCCCAAACCAATCTAGGAGAATTTTCACAACTACTAGATTCAAAATAAAGACGAAACCCAAAAAAGTTTAAAATTGTACCAAATGGATCTAATGTGCTTATACTCATTTCACACTGTTTTTACAACCATATGCATAGTTTACTATAAACATAATTAAAACAATTCAAATATTTCCTACATTGTCTAAAAATTCACATTTATAAAGTTCAATTGTACATATATCTAAATAGGTTCAAGAAGATACAAATATTAACTCATCGATTGAAACCTAACAGTCACAACAATACTCTCTCTGGATCTAGACGTATCTACTAGTTCATAAATCAATCATCTTCTAAGGGATAACTTACCAACATATTATCCTCATAACCTTATAAGTATGCTGAATTATAACGATTGTGACTCAGAGTCATGAATTTGGAGTTGTCTATGTTTGGAGCCATAAAATGATGTTGTTAAGTTGTTTGATTGTGGCAATAATCGATCACTCATGATGACTGATGAAGATGAAGTATTGAGTTAAAGGTTTATGATAGTGAAGTGGTAAACTACTTCACCCTCTGAATAATGGTGATGACATTACCAATCAAGTGTGAGCTAAAACAATCTTATCTTTCAATATACACATGTTTGTAGCTGTGTTTTGTGTATATACATTTCTTAATTCTATCGATAAAGAAATAGAAATAATGTAATGGATTTTGAATTTTCTTTATAGTAAAAGCATTTAAAAACTTTTACTGGATCAAATACTTCTAGTGAGTATCTAAGCCAAAGAAAATACCTAAATATCAAATACAATAAGTAACGATTCAAGAAATTGAAATTAAATTACATATTGTGATATTTCAAAACTAATTAAATAGAATAAAACTTTTAGACAACATCCACAATATAAGAAAGTCCCACTAGGTTTGAAACTGGCTCAAAAGAATGAATAAAATATATTTAATTTTTATGTAATTTACACACATATAGATAAATCAACACAATTTAAGAAGCACACACCATATTAAAATGTATATTTTGTTCATTTCTCCAAGCACATCGGGTGAGCAGCCACCAAAAAATAGATAGAGGAAATTAGTATCAATTGAGTGACAATTGGATATCCAGATCGATAAGGGGAATCTGAAGAAAAAAAGCCCTCTTAAATAATTGATTTTCACAAATTCTATTTTGGCTTATAAATAAAATAGACCATATTAGCCTCTTTGGTACCAAAATAATTAAAATTGCAAACTAGGGATAAAAATAACTTGTCTCTAATGCTTATTTTTTGGGATCAAATTTTTTACTCGTCCATAAATTTGGTCCCTCATAGGGCTCTTTCTTGTAGTAAAACTTAAAGGGCAAAGAAGAGATTGAAGAAAAATAACTTAAAAGATAGAACCTGTTGAAAATATATAGGTCTAGCTCCATTAACAAATAAAAACACCAATAAATCTGAGAGATATAGCTAAAATCACCAAACAAACCAACTTAAATCATCAAAATACCAACTATAATCTCACAAACCCTCAAAGAGATGAGAGGGGATTAAATATTTTAGCTTCTAATAGTCAAATACAAGCTTAGATTAGTGTAAATCTGAGAACATTACCTCATATTTGCAGGGGCGCCTAACATATAGGAAGAGAAAAGTTTAGAGAGGTTAGATGTTTGATGTTTTGTGAGTGTAGATTCTAAAATGATATTACAAATGGGTATATTATTTCTATATGTTGTTTCTACAATGATTATAGAGAAATAAACAAAAATAATGGTTTTGGCGGGTGATGAAAAATATTAAGGAAAAATGGTGGAGGGAAAATGCATGATTAATGAACCGATGCAATAAATGTTACTTTTCAGGTACCCATTATAATAGATGACTTTTCTGGAATGATTCCAACAATCGTGGCTATAGATAGGACTATTGCAACGGTTATATTATAGTGGCAACGGGCATATAACTAAGTTGTGTGAATAGCTACCAAACCTTTTGACAATGGTCATAACTGTAGCATTAGACTAGGTGTAGCAACCGTTTTGAAATAGTTACTAGCAAGTTTGTTCCTATAGGCCTAACTTCTGGTAGTGATCATTCTTAAAGTTGTCTTTATTCTACTAGCTTCCTTGATCATGGTTTCCTATCCAGTCATAGTATCAATCTTTCTGAAAGTTCCGACCTTGATTTCTAGAGTTATAAGTCCGGAAACTCTCTTGGTTGTTTAGATACTTTGCTTCTTCATCATAGTTTAACTATGACTCATCATACCTATTTACACTCTCAACTACATTTAGCTTCTTAGTACCACTTGTTAGTAGGCTATTGATCAGTAAATCTATTTGAGTTTTGATGTGGCCATGTCCTAGTCTTGCTTTTTTTCACTATTTATCTACTCTGTCGACATATCAAATGTATAACCCAGACCTCCTGTCTCAGAATCTCTCATGTGCCATGCTCTGCTATTCTTTTAAACCTTGTCCAAGATACTTAAGCTTCAGCAAAAGTCATAGACATGAAATATCAACAACAAACTTGAGCAACAATTGACTTGGTCATAAATTTGGAAGATCTGTATAATAGCTCAATCAAGTGATCATCTCTAAGATTATAATAAGGGCCCTGCTTCAACTTCTAACTAAATCTCAACTACGAGTGATGCAGTGCTTTATAAGGCTGCTGCTTATGTGCATCAATCTCATCTTTGATATACAACTTTTTCGAAGGTGGGAAGAATCATTCTAGAAATGCTTCTTTTAGTTCTCTCCAGTTGGTAATCAAATCATGTGAGAACTCATTTAGCCATTTGATTGCCTCCCAGTACAGATACAATGAAAATAATCTCTGACGAATCATTGTTTGGATAACACCAGGGATCTTAGAAAATTTGCATGTAGCGATGAAGTTCGTTAAATGTTGGTTTGAATCATCTCCAACTGCTTCTTGAAATAGTACTTTCATGTTTAAAAGTTGAAGAATTGTGCTAGAAATAGTGAACTACACGCCAGGTGGTAGTGGTGGAAGATTTATTGCCCTAGTGGCTCCAACTACATCTATATCATGATCATTATCATCCAAAATAAAGTTAATGGGTTGTTGTTGCCCCTACCTCTTGGCATTGGGTTTCAATGCTAAGGTTTCAATTCAGCTTCCACATCTTCTTGATCATCCCCAAATTATCATTGTTACCATTGTTGGCTCTAGCTTGAGCCTGCAAGTTCTCTCACTCTTTACGCTTCATACTCTTGGGTATTTATCTTTCAAATTGACTATTGCAGCTCAAGATCGTAAGGGATCATTGTTTCACCCTTACTTCTTGTACTGGAAATGCACAAACCTGTACCCTACATAAACAAGAACAAAAATCAAAAACGAAATTAAGAAATATGACAAAAAACTGAAATAACTACTAATAGAGTATTTCAAAGTTATATTCTTCGACAATGACACAATGATTTGATACATCCAAACTTACATTCCAATTAAGAAGTATAAGATGGTCTCTATCAAATATAGAACCCAACTAAGTTAGGGTCTAACGCACAAGAAATGCGGAGGAAATAAATATACTAGCACATATATTTGGTTGTAGTCACTATTTCCCAAAAGAAAAAAGCATAAAGTATATTGGAGTTTGTTTGTTTATTTAGTAATAAACAACAATGTTTGTAGTAACAATGTAAAATAGACTTAAATTGTTGAATTGTATAAGAAAGTAGCTAGGACTGTGTTCCCCATGACATGTAACTTAGTAGATGTCTCATATTAGTGATTTTGTTTCAATGTGTCACATGTAAAATCTAGAAAATAATGGACATCTAATCTCCTTTCATATATATTTGATGAATTTCATTATTTACCTATGGGTCTCCGAATATATATCTATCTAACCCTTACTTTTGACCTCAGAAAACTATCCCCTCCCTGACTCAAGTTCTTAGACGAAGGTTTGTAACTTCGAATCTCCGTTGTAGTTATTTTTTACTAATCACTACCCTTCTCCCGGTAAATTAATGAATATTGGTGTATTTTAACACATGCACTCATTAAAAGGAAAACAATATGAAGATAACAATAATTCATGCTTGAACATTGATCGAAAATAACATATGCATTTGCCTATCTCATTATTCCTTCATGGTTTCCACAACTCTAGCTATGGAATTTAGCTACTCATATTCATATGAAAAGCATTATGAATTTTTGTAGAGTTCATGTAACAATACCTTCATTTATGCAATAGTTAATCTTGAATCAATAGATGAAAGAGAAATCAAGAAAAAAAATAAAAACTTATATTTACATTTGATTCCCAAAAGTAGTTCAAAATTAAATCTCACAATGCGTTCTAAGCTCAAAAATCAGTAAAAGTGCAATACATAACTAAAACCCTATGTAGAACATTTATATAATACATAACTAAATCCTAAACAGTGTAGAAAAACTTAAGTGGGCACTAGTTCACGTCTACTATTCATAGACAGTAGTTATGTCTATGCCCCGTAGAAGTATGTCATGGTCTTTGACTTGGCTTCACTGTTTTATAGTCAGCTTCTCTCTCATGGGAAGTTTTCACAATCCATCATACCTTACATGCCCTATGGTGAGGTTCATGGAACTTTTTACAGGCACTTCCGATCTTCCACTTCACGACCTTGTCCCACGATCCGTGATGGATTCCACGTCCCGCCAAGGGTTCATGGAGTTTTAGTTGGAAAAAATTCTTTTGAGAATTTTCAGCATCCACTTTAACGGCCAACTTTCACAGGATGTATAGGGTTTCATGATCCATGGTGAGCTCCGTGATTCCACAACTTCAGTGATTCAGCAATAAAAAATCAATAATGTTACCCAAACTCGTGCACGACTTAATTTACAAGCAATCAAACGTAAAAGCACATCATATTTAAAAATAATTCTTGGAACTCACTATAATTCAACATTTTAATCATCAAAAAAGTCCTAAAATTGATACATATCATAGAGATATTAAGGTAGACATAAACATTCTTAAGTGATGTCGACTTCAATGAACCCATAAAGTGATTAGACTTGAATATGTTGTTGTTTTTATGTGAATGATGCAATAGGCTATTGATGACTTCTTGTTAAGAGATCCAAGTAATGTAGTAGAGTGGTAATAGAAATAGCATCTTCGAAAAGAAAGTCCTTATAGAGTTATAGAATATGAATCCCATAGTTCAGATTAGCATGATCATCATATGGCTAGCACCTTGTTTCTTTGAGTTGGCTTGAAATTTGTGAGAGCATACTGCTAGATTTAGGCTTGGGAGTGAGTTATAAGTTTCAACAAATGAGGTATAGTATTCAGAAAGAAAACCGTAGTTGAGAAGATTTGCTATTCTCAAAAGCTATCAGTCGTATTACATAATGCATAGTAGTTATGTTCTTATACCATGCTTTTAATTCTCTTCCCATTATGAGAAATTTTTATGATAGTGTTTGAGGTAATACTCCTATCCATGTTTCAAATTTAGTATCTATTCGTGCATGAATGTTTCAGTTCCTCCATTGAAGTCATTCCTTGTGTATTTTCCTAGCTTGGTCATCATTCGAGGAAAAATAATCCCAAAGGGGAGATATTGTAATAGCCCAAAAATTTCTAAGCTAAGAATCGAACCATTCATGATATATATATAGGGTCATATCAGGTTTTTCTTAATAGTGCATAGGTTTTTAAGGTCAATTTTTAGTGTGGGGATAGATTTGGAGTTGAATTAAAGTCACAAGAGTCCTCAGCACAAAGTTAAGTTGAAAGATTCCTTACGATTGAGTTTCAATATAAGATTTTACTTGAGTCAACTTCAAATAATTATATCTCCTAGAATATAAAGAGTTAGGTGGCCTATAACCTACAAAATTAAAGGGATACAGATTACTTTCCAACATGACAAAGTTTGCCTCATTTAGAGATTGGAGTAAAAGTTTATTCCCATTTCAGTGAAGCCCTGTCCGACAAGCAAACCTTCATGTACACCTATATGTCTTGTGAAACTCTTCACAGACTATTCAGCCTTTTGTAAATTTAATGACCTCCAAGGTCATTTTTGTACTTCTGAATGCTTTTACCATTTTACCCCTTCTCATAGCTTCTTTGTAGGTCATATGTGATGTTGGGATGGGTGGCATGCTTCACGAGTTGTTCGATTAAGTTTTGATGTGGTTTGGCCATTTTTGAGGCTTAATGTTTGAAAAAGTTAACCTTTGTCAATATTTAGAGATTCGAATATCGTATGAGAATTCTGATGGTTCCATCAGCTTCAGAAGGTCCATTTTAATCTCGAATGAAGGTTGATTTGGGTTTTGGAGTCTTTGTTTTTTAGTTTTGCTAGTTTTTGCCGTTTAACTTTAAGGTTTGGCCAAGTTTGACTTCACTCAATATTTTGATTTAATGCACTCGGATAAATATTCTGCCACCGTGGAGCTCCGAAATGATGAGTTTGGTCTAGAATGATCTTTAGTTTGGTTCTTGGGGTGCTTGGAATGAGTTTTAGGCCATTTATGCATTTTGAAAGCTTTCTTTGGAAAGTGTTGATTTTTTTCAACATCTCAATGAAAAGATCTCCATTGGAAAATCCATCCATTCCATTGAGTCTGGAATGCCATTTCTGGTTTGGTAGCATAGTCTGTTTGTATTTGCAGGGTTCCGAATGAATTTCGGACCCCCATCAAAGAAAAAATCCATTCTCCAAAGTGCAGTACCAACTGCGATCGTGATGGGTTAACTGGATTAGAATTCGAGACCGCGAGGCCTAAATCACAATCACGACGAACAAAATCCCTGAATCTAGCGAATTAAATGCCCATTTTTAGCAGTCTAAGTCCCATTTTGAGACTTAGAAAATAGTAATTTGGCGAGAAATTCTTGGCCATTTTTTATCATTTCTATTCCAGTGTGTTGGGAAATATTGTGGGGACATTCGGAGACCCTTTCTGTCCTAAGAACCTTGTAGGTTTTGCATAAATTTCATTATTTCTTGCATTTTTGAACCATTCTAGGGCTTGAATTTGGTGGGATTGTTTGATCTCTTTCGATGGTCGAAATGTACCCATTTTTGTGGCACAAATTCCTTGAGTTATTTGGGATCTTGTGATGGAGTTTGTTTTTTAGTTTCGTAAGTGGGTCCCAATATCTAATTTTGACTCAATTTTAGTCTTGTTTTTAATTATAGCAGTATGGGTATTGTTAGCCTTGTTTTGATGTGTTCTTTGATAATTTGATAGAGTAGCGTCATTTGGAGGTGGACCAGAAAGGAAAGACCAATGTTTACCGGTTTAAGTGCGGTTTTAGCTTTCAGGTAGGCTATGGCTTACTCTTGTTTGACTTGGCTTGGTTAGAATTGGTATATTTTAAGTTGCAACACATGATTAGGTTTATGATTTAGGTGTTGATATCCTATTTAGCAATTTGGACCCTATGATCATCGTTAGGACTAATTTGGGTTTTTGCCTTGGAGCCTTAGTCTAGGTGATATTATGGCATGCTTGCATCGCTTAAAATCCTTAAAACTCACTCTAGGTAATTTGAAGTTAGGATGCCATGGTTTGAATTATTTGGTTTTGCTTGCCACATGTTGATAATTTTAGCTTATGTGTGTTTCTTGATTGCCTTTGATATTTAAAATGTTAGGCCAGAGGCCGTGCTCTGGGTACACCGGAGATTCAGGTTATTTATTTGGTGTCCTTGATAGAATTTTTACTTGGCTTGAGGGATATGTGATTTTGATATACTAGTTGCATTCATTTGTCTTGCCAGTGTTGAAAACTCCTTTTAAAAAAAGAACAATATGATGAGATTTATACTTTTGGTTTATGAATAAATAGAAGGGATTTAAGAAAAATTGGTGATATCTTATTTATGAAAGTTCATAGTTGATGAGCTCGAGGTATGATTCCAGGCGTCCCTTTTATTGACTTTGGGCTATATTTTATTTCAATTGATAAGCTCGAGCTGTGTATTCCGAGTGGACCGTTGACACACTTTTTGGGTTATGATTTCAATGTTGATGAGCTTGAGGTATGATTCCGGACGCCCCATTATTTGATGAGCTCGAGGGTTATTTTTGGCACATCATGATACTTTTGGAAGATATTGAGCCTTAACTTCGAGTTACAATTGTGCATTCTCTCGATATTTTATCAGTTGAGATTATTGATGTAATTGCATGGTTGGTTAGACTTAATTGATTACCGTATGATTATTCTCGCACCCTACTTTCTCATATTTGTCGTTTATGCTCCTCTCTTATTGTTATTAGTATCATCGTACTACTTATTATAGATTTATTCTTTCTGAGATAAGTCGATCTATGTTGCCTTTTGATTACCCAGTGTTTTGGTACTCATGCTAGACTTCTGCATCTTTTAGATGCAACTCCCAGTTTGAGCCACCCCCAGTGCACACGTAATCATCCTTAATGGTGCCAATTTTGGATTTTGGTGAGTTCCCAGCGTTCAGATACTTGCTAGTTTCCCTCTTTTGAACTGATTTACACTTGTGCTTTTGGATAGTCATATCTGTATTATATGTTTTTACATTGTCAGCTTTTGTACTTAGTTGCTCCTGTAGAGGTGACACTAGGTCTGGGGTTTGGTCTACTGTCAGTTCGTCATTTGTTTTGGTTACTATCGAGTCTTTTATATATTTTGTATTGTATTTACATATTTATACCCTGACCCGATTTTTCTTTGGTTGTATTCTTTTTTCTTTATTTTCCTTATGTTATTAATTATTTAATTAGATTAAGATTTGACTTTCGTTTGACTTGTATTTGGCTTTCCTATTCTGAGGTTCTAGTAGGCGCCATCATGCCCCAAATTCGAGTCGTGATAGTGAAATGCCTGCTGCCTAAATGTTTACACAATCTTGGAAAGCCTTGCAAGGTTATTTTGGTCCATTCTAAAGGGTTTTAACCCTGTTCTAAAAATTTTTTGGGTGTTTTAAAGGAGTATATCATTCAACAAAGTAATTTTCCTCTCATAATCACCAGTCTAATCCAAGTCTCAAAAATTCTCTCAAAACAAACTTAGGGTTCCTCTTCTCCATCAAGAATCCTAAAGCTTTCAAGTAAAAAAAATATTCATGAATCAAGAGAAGCCTCGCATCCAATGTTATCCCAAGTTCTTCCACTCTAAGCACTTCATAAAAAAGTTTCTCTCCTCAATATCAAGCACTAAGATTCAAAATGAAGATTTTCTTCAAGAACTCTAGCATTCTTCCGTATGCTCAAGAAAAATCAAGTCTCCACCAAAGTTTTTGGTTCTAATAAGGTATGCAAGGCTAATCATTGCATTGGAATGAATTCGTCTTTGCACCCTACATCTCAATTCAATTAGTAAGAGTTCAAGTTTGAATTCTAACCCTAATTCTATTGAGTTTTTGAATAAGTTATGATTCCTATTATTGAGTCCTATGCATGTTTAATGAGATTGTGCTTATCCATGTAATTTTTGTTCTTCAATAGCTATTCATACTTAGTTTAACATCAAATCTTATTGTGTTATTACATTACTTACTATTATGCATTATTTTAAGATGAACAGAGCATATTTTTCATATTTGAGAAAAGATGAGTTTTTGAGGGAACATGAGTGTTCCAAGTGCATACATTACTTGAGTTTATAAAGCTATATATTGTTTATTTATGCATGATTTTACTAAGTCTAAATGAGTTAAACTAAAATAATATTTTGAGAAAGAGTTTTAGGGGATATGAGTAGTCCTAAATGCATATTAATTTTAAAAGAGAAAGCATAAAGAGTTGAGAAGAGTTTGACCTTATAAAAGTAAAGTCCAATGAGACGATATGAGATATATTTTGAGCATTTTCACTCACTTCAGTATATAAGAATTATTGTATATTTTTGGGAGTAATATTAAGCATCGGTTTGGGTAAGATTTTTGATAACTCAGACCCCATAAAATATGTAGCCAGCATATGATAGGATTATGTCATCGGTTTAGGTGAGTCCTTACTTCGGTCCCTAATACCAACTTTTATATGAATCCATGAGTTGAGTTTGCATCCCTTATCTTGGACAGGTAATGGACGGCTCTAGTAACATGAGTAATACATTGTATCATCACAAGGCTCATAGTGATGGTTGTCGGTTAGAGTAAGTCGCCAAGAAAAGAATAATATTATTTTGAATAGTTTCATTTATTGCTTTATTTTTCAGTTCTAAACGTTTAAGGTTTTCATTACACTTGCATTATTTTATATTTCAGACAAGTTATTTTCAGTATTTTTGTAATGACCTCCAAGGTTATTTTGGTGATTTTATGTGATTTTACCATTTTATCCTTCCACGTACCTTCATTGTTTCACTTTTGTGGTAATGGAATAGGTGGAACACTTCCTGAGGTGGTTGGGTGAGTTTGGTACAAGTTTTTCTTTATATTAGAGGCTTATAGTGAAAAGGATTGAATTTAATCAACATTCCAAGATCCAGTCATCGTATGGAAATTCTGACAGTTCCATCAGCTGTAGAGGGTAAAGTTTGGTCAAAAAGAAAGGTTGGTCCTGGTTTCAGATTTTTCATTTTTTGTTTGTGTGATTTCATCACCTTAGCTTTTATGGTTTTTTCCAAGTTTGACCTCGGTCAATATTTTAGGTAGACAAACTCGAATGAAAACTCCTTCAGCACAGTTAGCTTTGAAATACAAAGTTTGGTCTAGAACGACCTTTGGTTTAGTTCCTAATATGCTCGGGATGAGTTTTTGGCCTTTTTGGTATTGTGTGTGTTTTCTTTGAAAAGTGTTGACTTTGGTCAATATTTTGACAAGACGACATCCATTGATCATTTTGTCAATTTTTTGAGTCTAAAAGGTTATTTCCAATAGGGTAGCATGGTTTGTTTGTGTTGATTGGGTTCCGAATGAATTATGAGCCCATGACGGGGAATTCTCCATCTTGGAGAAGTTGTTAATGTTCAGAAGCTACTAAAGCATGTCTCTAATTATTGTTGATCATTCGTACTTGGTTGTGTGTACTGTACCTTTAGTTTATGTCTTTGAAAGCATGTTTTGGCTTTGTTCTAGGCTTATACTAGTCTTGCCATAGACTCGAGTAATTTTGGTGCCATTTGTTCTTGGAACTTCTATGACGTTGCTTTAGACAATTTAGTTCCCTATAGACTGATATAACTGACTTGCGTCTGATAGTCTAGGCCTTAGCTAGCTAGTAATAAAGCCTTGGGACCTTATCTCCATAATTTCCTACCTTTCATCAGTTCCATATTTTTTTATTATGGTGCTCAGTTTGCCTATGATGTCTATTAGGTACCAATTGTTATGTACTCATACTACACTCTACATCTATCTTTTTGATGTAGGTCTTACTACTAGCTATGAGCATTGATTTCAAGCTGGCTGTAGTTTTGATCTGAGGTGAGGTTGAGAAAAGCCTTCTGTATTTACCTATCTCCATTGGTACATATATTTTTCATGTCTATTTCTTTTGAGACATTCTGGTTTATGTGATCCACTTTTGGGAGTTGTACTCATTTTGTAATAACTCTATACATGTGACTTCTAGGTTTTGGAAAGGATCCTTTGGTTTGTATATATTTTATTTACTTTACCTCATTTATTTGTGTTTCGGTTATTTTATTACTATTTTTAGGGATATAGGCCGGCTTGCCTACTAGTGGTTCATAGTAGGTGACATCATGACCTGAGAAATTAGGTCGTTACAAGTTGGTATTACAGTCTCAGGTTCATCGGTTTCACTTGTACAGAGCTAACCTCTAGTAGAGTCCTGTGGATCGGTGTAGAGACTTCCGTGACTTGTCTTTGGGTGGGTATAGGATGTCTTTAGGAACTTACTAATTTTGTATCACTATCATGCAAGGTATGTCTTATTAGTTTCTTTGAATCTCACTTGTTCCACTTTTTATAGAATTGCTCACACATGTGATAGGGCCCAGCTAGGAGAAAGGGGTGACCCCGAGGTTGTGCCAAGGCTATATATCAATCCCGAGATACAAAGAAGACTCTAGAGCTAGAGGTGGAGCCATAACTAGTTCTAATACATCATCAGCCGATGGGCCCATGACTTGTCCGTCCACTTCCCGAGCTAGTTACATCAATGGACCTACAAGCGATGTTTGCCCAAATATTAGCTAATATAAGGGGTATGCATCAGGCACTTGCTTCAGCATCTCAAGCATCACAGGGTCAGCCTGTGTCAGTAGCACCAATATCTAGTTGCCACTGATACCTGCTGCTTAGTTTAATAATCTAGAAGGTGTCATCCCATTCGGGAGATAAAGATGCTCAGGGTGTTCCTTAGACTATAATTGCTTAAGGTTTTCTGGGATTGTGGGTGAGGATGCCCATGAGTTTGTACTTATCATGAGAGGCTGCAGACTTTGGTTTTAGTAGAGTCGAGAAGTGATGCTTGTACTAGTTTTAAGTTAAAAGGTCAAGCCTGACAATGATGGCTTTCATATCTAGAAACCAGGTCAGTTGGTTTTGCACTGGTGTCATAGGATAAGTTTTTAGAGTCCTTCTGGTCCTTGTTTATCCCTAGGATCTTCATAGATCAACTCAAATATCAAATATCAAGGTTGGAGCAGGGCTCTGTGATAGTATAGAAATCAAGGCTTGATTTCACAAGCTCTCAAGATATGCTACCATGATATTACCAACTAAGCAGGAGAGATTTTGGTGCTTTGTTAGAGGTTGGAGACTCCAGTTGTGAATTGAGACTCACTCTTTAGTCTCAATGGGCCTCTCATTTATGGATGTGGTAGACCATGCCTACACACTTAAGCAACTCCATCATGAGTCCTAATAAGGCAGCGATAATAGAGCTAGGTAGGAGGATAGCTAGGGTGGCCCTATTTTAGTCTAGGGAGTCATATGACAAATACCGCTCAAGATTCCAGCAGGGCCAATCTAGTTGCCCATTCTAGGACTTGTTCCAATTTTATGAGATTGACTAGCACCTTCATGATGGCTCTAGTGCGGTAAAATTCAGGGATGAGGTGGTATTCAGACGGGTCCTTCTAGCTGAGATGGCCGATAATTGGTCTTATGTGTTCCCTCTTTGTAGGTGAGCCACACCATCTTTACACACAATTAGACCTGCACAAGTATCAACACCTCTAGTTAGAGGTAGATGCTAGGGAAAAGACCATAGAGATGGTCATCAGGGTGCACGGGGAGGTTTGCAAGGAGGAAGGGAAGGAGGCCGAGTTGATACACAAGATAGAGGAGCCCAAGCCCACTTTTATGCGAGTCCAGCTAGAGTAGAGGTTGAGGCCTCCGATGATGTGATCACAGGTACGATTGTATTATGTCATCATCCCTCATTTACTTTATTTGATCCAGGCTCCACCTTTCTTATATATTTGTATATTGTGCCCCTCGACTGAGTATGAGTCTAGGCCCTTAGTTGAGTTGTTATATGTTTCAACTACGATAGGTGATTCGTTAGTAGTGGATCATATCTATCAATCTTTTGTGGTGACTATTCAGGGGAGAGACACTAGAGCTCACCTAATCTTGGTTGATATGGTAGATTTTGATTTGATTCTTGGCATTGACTAGTTATCCCCTCACAGTATGATTTTTTATTGCTATGCCAAGAGTGCTACCTTATCCATGCTTGGTATTCTACTGATTATGTGGCAGGATTCTTGTAGTCACACCCTAATTTAGGTGATCTCATTTTTTCGGGCTCGGAGGTTAGTGACTAGAGGATGTATGGAATATGTGGCTTATATTAGAGATGTTAGTGTGGAGTGCCCTACGGTACTGTATGGACCATACATAGCTCAAGGAGCTCAGTGTTTATCTTCAAGATCTCTTAGGTAAGGGAATCATTCAGCCTTGCATATCATCTTGGGGTGCCCCAATCCTGTTCATCAAGAAGAAAAATGGTACTATAAGGATGTGTATTAATTATAAGTAGTTGAACAAGGTGATGAAGAACTGTTACCGTATGCCTAGGATTAATAACCTATTTGACAAGCTTTAGGATGCCATGGTATGTTCGAAGATTCATTTGAGATCCAGCTACCACCAGTTGAGGATTAGATCAGTGGAAATTCCTAAGACCGCATTTAGGACTCGTTACGACAATTATGAGTTCGTAGTCATGTATTTTTGGTTGACTAATTCCCCTGCTGCATTTATGGACTTGATGACTCAGGTATTCATATAGTACTTTGACCAACTTGTTATAGTATTCATCGATGATATTTTGTTATACTAATAGAGTTTGGTTGAGCATGAGCAGCATTTGAGAATAGTGCTCCAGACTTTGAGAGATCAGCGGTTGTACGACAAGTTCTTAAACTGTGAGTTTGTGCTTGACTCTATAGCATTCTTGGGGCCTGTATTGTCCATGGATGGGATTATGATAGATTTGGCAAAGATTGAGGCTATTTTTGATTGGGCCAAGCCTACCTCTGTGACTAAGATTTGTAACTTCCTTGGATTGGCAGTGTAATACAGGTGCCTTGTTGAGGGATTTTCTACTATAAAAGCTCTATAACTAGGTTGACTTGCCTGGACATTCCATTTGTATGGTCGGAGGAGTGTCAAATGAGCTTTCTGAGGCTCAAGAAGTTGCTTACCACCACTCTTATATTGACTCTTCCAGTTAAGAGTGAGAGATTTATTATTTATTGTGACGCATATAGTATTGGTTTGGGTTGCATACTGATGTATCAGGGTTAGGTTATTGCTTATGTGTTGAGGTAGCTAAATCTGCATGAGCGAAACTAGGGCACTCATGACTTAGAGTTGGCGGCGATAGTTTTTGCGCTTAAGATTTTGAGGCACTACCTGTATGGAGTTCGATGCTAGATCTGCACTAATTAGAGGACCCTATAGTACATTATGAGTCAGAGAGATCTTAATTTGAGGCAGCACTATTAGATTGAGCTCCTATAGTACTACGACCTATTTATTCTCTACCATCTGAGTAAGGCGAACGTAGTAGCAGATGCCTTGAGTCGGAAGGCAGTGAGTATATGTAGTCTAGTCTTCCTTTCTACTTTGGAGTAACCTTTAGCTTAGACATCCAATTCTTAGCTAACTGGATGATTTTTCTTGACATTTCTAATTCCCAACTATGATAGCTTATATCGGAGCTCTGTCATCTCTATTGGATCAGATTCACAACTGTCAGTTTGAGGATGAGGATTTAGTTGCACTTTAAGTTTGGGTTTTGGGAGATGAAGTCGGCCTAGTAACTTTAGAACCAGATGGGGTATTGAGGTTCGGTGGTAGTCTTTTTTTATTATTATTTTTATAGGAACAGACCCTACATGAGGATCCCACCTCTCATGCACAGTGAGGGGTTGAGCAGCACCCCCAAGCCTTATCATACATAAAAAATAAAATACTAGGAGGGGGACATAAACCTTACCTCCGAACTTAAGGTGGTTCATAATTTGGATAACCTACTAAGGCCGTCTAACTTATCTTCGATGCTAGAAAGTGCCTTCTAAATACTAAACAAAGCGATAAACCTATGAGAGGACTCCTCTTGATACAATGCGACTAAGAAAAAACCATAAATAAGGGATACTCTCCCCTTTCATATGAGTACAAGAAAGAACCTACACTAGTCCTATTCAAATAAGCTATATTTTATACATAGCTAAAATGAAGAAGAACAAGTATACAAAACTTCTAGTGTCCATGGATCGAGGTTGTTCTTTCATCTTTGGCCTTTCTACTCTTGTCATACCGAGTTTGTCTAAGTTGTAGAACTTTGTAGTATTTTTTGTTTGTTGTTGGAGGTTTAGACATTGTATCTTGTTGACGGACACACCATATCAAACATAACAAATAAGAACTAGTTGTTATTGTGAGTTGTTCCTATTTCTTGCAACAGATTGGATGCTTTAACTTGTTGTTGGAAACTGCAATTGTGTATAGCGGAGTGTTTATAGTTGGGGACCTTCCTGAAATGTTGTTGCTGCTTCCATTCTGTAGAAATACTACATAAAGAGGCAAAGGAGGAAAGGAAATCCAAGTGTTGGATGGTGTGTTGCATATCTGCTATGTTGCTGCATCTCTACAATTGTTGTATGGAGATGGATGTTGAGGATCGTGTTCTTAGATGCTTCAGCTGTGTAGTATACATGTACAAACAAGCAAACAAGAAGAGGACCTCCAAAAGTGCTGCACAGTAGAGACATTGGAAGATGTTGTGGTTGGTGTCAGCTGAAAATTCTATTATTGTAAATGTGGTGACTATGGCAAGTTGTTGGCTGCTCTTGGTGTTGGTTGCTGCATTTTTGAAATGTAAAGCTCCTTGGTTGAATAAGGTATGGGTGGTTCTTGAGTTCTGCAAATGCTGAACTGTAGAGATAAGGGTGTTACAGCCTGCAATGAATATAACTTATTGCAGGTCTTTGGATAATGTTTGCAGCTTCAGGATCAGTTGTTGTAGTCTGCTGCAGTTCTTGAAGTTGTTGTAAGGTGTTGGATGGCTCAATTAATGCAGCTGCTTAGTATACCTGCACAAATTGAACAAGCAAGAAAAGTACTCCAATTGTTGGTTCTTGTATTGTAGCCTTATATCATTTTTGTATCTCCTAAACAAGCTCCTAGTTGTCAGGTGTTGCATCTTGCTCCTATTGACTACTATTGTTGTATGTAGCTGATGCAGGTGTTGTTGTTGCTGAGATATTGCAGGATGTAGGGAGTTGTTATTCTGTGGAAATATATTTGTAGTAGAGGAACTCCTAGAGATGTTGTAGTCCTGCACTGTACCTATACCAAAAGAAACCAAGGAAGGAAAATATACTTGTTGCAGTATACCTACAAGAGGTTGCATTGAAAGTGTATGATCCTTTTCAGTTGTTAAAAGGTGCATATCTGCCATTTGTTGTAGGTTGTTGGATGTGGAAGATATTGATCTTGAGTGCTGCTGGTGTGCCTCCAAGGGAATCCTACTATAGCCATGTTGAATGCACCAAGAGAAGCCCATTAGAGCAGCCTGTACCTCAGCTTATTAGTTCTATTATTGTAGCTCTGCATCATTCTTGTATCTCCAAAACAAGGTCCAAGTTATCAAGTGTTGCATCATGCTACTGTACCAGGAAACACACTTGAGTGGCCCTCCAATTATTGGCTGATATGTTGCATGTCTATAGGTACCATTTGGGTTGTGAATAGCATAATCCATATTAAGATGGTTTCTGAAGTATTGAAGCGGAGTATTATCAGAAAAAGGTTCCAAAAGAGCAATAAGAGAAATTTGATGGATGTTCTTAAGGAGTTTGATTCTCTCCATGGCTCCTTGGGTATTAACACCCTTCACATTCCAGCTAAGGGTACTAATCATTTAGAAATTTTGGAAATAAATAACCTAGTGTGAGGTCTGCCTATAGTGGAAGATGTGATGGGACTGGTAGCTTTGGTGGTGAACCTAGGTATATGAACACCTCTAGGAGATAAGCCTTGAGAGTTGGTGATTTGTTGTATCTCATCATCATAGTCTCTTTCATTGGTTGGACTAGAGGCTCTAATAAGATGTTCATTAATAGCATCTTTTTCATCTTGATCCATCAATGGGTGAGTATCATTGTCATACTCATTCTCAGACTCCATCAAAGCATACTCATCAAACTCAGGGGGGCTTTGTATGTTGGTGGTTGGAATGCCTTTGGTCTGAGAATTGGTAGGTTGTTCTGAGGGTTTATCTGTAGCTTGCTATGGTGGAATGTGGTTATAATGGGCTTGGAGGGGAATGATATTCATGCCTAGCAGATCATCATCAAGTACAGGTTGTTGACAATCCTAATCATTTTACTGCAGTGCCATACTGTCAAGAATGTTAGGAGTTTGGCATTTCTTAGTATAATTCTTTTCTTTAATTTTCTTTCTGATGGCCTCTCTCTTTTTCTTGCTTAACATATTCTTCTTAGTAGTAGAGCCTTTGCCACTAGTACTTGCAATGGATCTAAGATCATTGGCCATAGAACCTTTAATTTGCATGGTAGAGTCATCTGTAGGGTTATTTCTTTCTGTAGAATCTGGAGTTGTTGTGGTAGCAGGGGCTCTATGCAAAACATGAGACAAAACCCCACCCCTTTTGGATTCCCCATCTTGCATATTAGTGAGGTTCTCCTGTCTTTCTCCAACCATACCTCCATCAACTACAAAATCAACAGCAATAGATTTATATTGGGGGTGGGGGGGTTTCAAGGGTACTGGAAGTACTAAGTCAATACCTGAATCACTTGCTGCATTGGTCACATGTGTGGTATCTTTGAAAGCAATACCCGTGCATTCAATATGAGGGGGAAGGGTCTTTGGGAGAACAAATTCAGTACCTTGTTTTTGAGATTTGGTGTTTTTCTATTGTGTTGATGAGCTCTTCAGTGTTGAGTTTCTTTGTTTGGTTGGTTCTCCTGCATCTTGGTTAGTGGTTTGATCTTATGTAACAAGATCAACATAATTATTTCAAGTAGAAATAAGATTAAAAAGTGTACCTGCCCTTGTGTTTTTTTGTTGAGATGGATCATTGGTCTTGTAATTCTGTGGTATAGCATGCTTAACCACATTGGTTTTTTGGTAGTTGCTTTTTCCTTTGGATTGTTTTTTTTAATTTACCATAGCTCTTCATTTATATCATCATCATTGTTTTGTGGCTGTGCATGATCATTATTTGTAGGAATGGTACTCCTCTTTTGTACATCATTATTATGGGGTTCTTCTTGCTCATTTTCATGCATGCCCTCATTGTTTTGTTGTTCTTATTTATATCTGCTTCCTTTCTTCTCTTTTGTTCCTCATCCCTCTTTTTGATATTACAAACATGCATCATATGACCCTGATGCTTACAGTACATGCAATACTCTAGGATATTCTCATATAGGAGTGCTTACCATCTCTCTCTGGTATTGTTTTTTTTGTCATTTCCACCCACACATGAGGTGGTCTCTTTTCAGTGAGATTGACTTGTACTCTTACCTTAGCAGTTCTTCCTCTAGTCTTTTGGATAGAGGTTGCATCCATGTATAGTACCTTTCCAACAGAAGTAAGGAGAGAAGTCACAAATTCTTTATTATAGTAGTGCCAAGGGAGTTATGGAAGGGCTACCCAAATTAGAACAATAAGAGTTTCTTCCTCAGGCCTAAAGTTAGGTATCCAAGCCTGTATTCTCATAAGTTGGCCTTCAATGGTCATTCTTTGTTTGTTCCACACTATGGTGTAGTCCATTTCATTATCTAAGTCTATGTATACATGTCTAGCATTGAAGTGTGCAATTTTAACTCCTCTTACAAGTTGAGTTTGAAGAATGAAGCTTCTCCTTATTAACTCTACTTTAGGCATGGTATTACTGAATTTACCCACTAAAGTATACTTGCATCTAGCAGCCAACTTAACCATGTAGTCTTATTCTTAAAAGATGACTGCATGTAAGCCTTGTTTGGTAGTGAAAGTAGGTGTAGATAACTCTACAAGGATTTTATTTTTTGCTTCATTGAGTCTAAGTTTAGCCGCAAAGGTTTGAATGACAATATAGGGTATTGGCTGAGGGACCTGTTCCTTTTTGTTAGGGAACTGGTTCTTTTGGACATTTTTATTGGTACTATCAATATGCTGAGGTTGGCTAGTGACTGATTTGGGTCCTTGGTTATTAGGACCAAGTCTATCAAAATTGGTAGATATCTTAGGGAAGTTGTTTTGAATAATGGTGGCCTTGTGGATCTTTTGTAGGTTGGTTTGTTGAGGGTCAGGCTTGGTAAGCACTTTGGTAGTATATTCAGGTTTCTTATTAGAATTGGTATTAGCATCATTAGTGCCCTACATAGAGGTAGTAACAACAGTACCAGGTTGCTCATTTGCATGAAGTTGCAAATGAGCTCCACTAGATTTCAACAAGTTAACACTAGGATTCAGCAATAGGGAAGAATTAGACATACCTACAGCTATGCCTACTGTTTGTATTTGTGGTTGCCTTGTATTCTCATTAGCATTATGATGTCTTGGATTCTCTACATTATCATCTTTTTGATCTGCTATGGTATGTGCTATTGGAGATGTATTGTTGTGTTGATCAACAGACATAAGTGTATATGGCTATTCTACTTTACTTCTTTGATAGTCTCTTTGGTTTTTGTCAGTTGCTTGAATTTATAACACGGCTCCATGAGTAGTTAGACCAAACAAAAAATTAGTCAAACTGAGATCATTCATCTTATTATGACCATATTTTGATATGTCTTTATCAGTTTCGAGCTTGTCATTCAATGAAACAGTGTACAGGTCCTTTTTTCCAAGAACTGAGGAGCTCAAATCTTCATCACCAAATATTGGAGTAGGATAATCTCTATATTTCATAATAACTAAATGATTACATTGTGTATTATGCGGAATTAAAACATGAATTTTTTCTCCAGAAATCTCAACAGCATTTTCACTTCCAGTAGGTAAGTTTTTGATATTCGAATTCATAGGTTGAGATTCGATGGATGATACCTGGTGGGGGATGTTATTCTCCTTAAAGTGCCCCTCTTGGCCTTGGTTTTACACATAAAAGTTCACCAGAGCTCTGCCACCGGTGCCGTAAGTTTGCTCTACCACAATTCTGTCGACCATTTGGTCTGAACTTTTGGTATAAGGAGCGATATGGCTTTGAGAACAAATCCCAGTGATTAAATTTGCTCAAATGTCGCTGGAGGTATCGCTAATTTGTGATTGAGTTTCCAGCGGCTCCATCATGACTTGGGCTTGAGTTGACAGTGGAGATGTCAAGATTGGCATAGTGAAATGAACTGATTTTTCACTAGTATATAGATTAGGCAATGGAGATTCATCTCCAGTGTTCGATTTTACGTGACTCAAACCAAATTTATCCATCAAAATGATTTTGTGAACCTAGTCAATTTGCTCTTTCAAAAGTGCTACAGCGTTCGCAGGTGTATTTTGCATGTTGGAGGGGCTAAGGGTTGAATTTTGCGATGTTACAACTTGAGTCAATCCTGCTTTACTTGAAATTGCTACTGCTTTATCAGTATTTTTTGCATATTCAATGTACTCTTAGCTGGATTAGAGGTTAATGTTTCTTGAGCTATGTTCATATTATGGTCCGGTGGTATGTGGAGCTCCATCGACGGTTGTAAAGCCATTCCGATAGTCTTCTGCCGATAAAGATGATGAACAGTAGTGCTAGTTACCATTAGGGGAGAGAAAATTTTGTGCTATTAGTGTTAGTAGTCTTTGTGTTTCAAGAGTTGGGGTTTTGATCTAGTTCATCCTTAGAGAGGCCCACAATTCTAGATTTTCTATCCATCTGGGCACCATTAAAATATATCATGATTTGAGGCAGCATTATTGGTAGAGCATCATGAGGAGAGATATTGCAGACTATGTATCGTGTTGTTTGAGTTATAAGCATGTTAAGACCGAGTATTTGAGGCTTGGTGGCAAGCTTCAAATATTAGCCATTCTGGAGTATAAGTCGGAATGGATCACCATGTACTTCATTAAGGGGTTGACTCGTACTCCTAGAGGTATTGATTCTATTTGGCTCATCATTGATCGATTGACCAAGTCAACACACTTTCTCCCCATTCATACTCCCCATTTGACTTTACATTTCAATCATATTTCAATGTTCTTACCTTATCCAGCATGCCTCCTTCACACCATCACTTACATGTATACTAGGTAGCTTCCAATATCATCTGTCATTTTCTTCTGTTGATCTCGTTCTACAGCTGAAACCAAAGGTTAGAAAAAGGAATTTCATGTCCTATGGCTAGGCTCTATCGCACGATCTTAGATATGAAAGAAAAGTGACATCCTAAATGCCCTATAGCCTCCTATTTATAAATGGGGCTCGCAACACACCGATAAACAAGACTATACTAGACACAGTTTGTAGATATTCTAAGGAAAGATCACTCTAATACCACTTCTGTCACTACCCAACCCCGTAGACCATGACGGGTGCCCAAACTGGGCACTAGCATATATCCTTACTATCTGTAAGTAAATTTGTCCCCTGTTTAAGTTATAGCACATCAAGAGGCAGGATAACATATAAGCCGGCGAGGCTTATCATAGGTACCACTGTACATACATGCATATACAACCCATACACAATCCACATACATGTCCACAGACCTCTAACAGTAAAAACAGTAACATAAGGCGGGACAGGGCCCCCACCATACCCGTAAACAAATAAATATATACATCGAAGGTTAATACAAAAAATAGGCTCCGACACAATAGAGCGCTTTTGAACTGCTGAGTGGAACTCCTACGCTGACGGATCCCCAAAGTGTGTATCTGTACCTGCAGGCATGAACACCCCTCCCTCCGAGAAAGAGAGGGTCAGAACCACATATGTACTAAGTATGTAATGCATAGACATCATAAGTAAATTACAGTTGGCGTAGGGATGCAGGGAGCAAGTATAATATTTAACCATATACCGTACTCGTATCATATAAAAGAAACTCATACATATTACCATCATGTACTATGCCCGGAATGTTTTGGGGACCCAGTGTACTATCTACATCATTTTGTCATCATATGCACATATATATCATTAGCGTTGTGGAACATACAGCCCAATCCATGTATATAGTAAGTACATATTGAGAAACATATGGCCCGATCCGCACATCATATAATAATGCTGAGGAATGATGGCCCGATCCACTTATCATATAGTAATGCTGAGGATGATATAGTAATGCCGAGAAATATTCAGTCCGATCCATATATCATATAGTAATGCCGAGGAACATTCGATTCGATCCATATATCATATAATAATAATTATATTATAGCAAGCTCGGGAATCGGTGAAAGATGTATTACAGTATACACGAATCAAGTAGTGCGTAACCATATACAATCTAAATTATTATCAGAGACTCGATAATGTAAGAAGATTAAGCTATCGTCCGAGGACCAGAATAGTAGTGTAGCCATCTTGAGTGCCTTCTAAATGCCATTGAGGCATATATCACCTAGTATGTCGGGGACGCTAGACATGTACTAAAGTAATACTAACACTTCATAGAATCAGGGATACTCATCGTCACATAATCCTTAGGACTAGGAGCTTATGCATCCAGTACTTCTCAACCTATGAAGTTTAAGGAAAGTAGTTTAACTTACTACAAGAGTTTGACATTCAAAAGTGAATAAGAGATACGGATTACATTTAGGACTTAAAAGTGGAGTTACCCCAGAGCTCGTATCATATTTTACTTACAATTCGGACATGCCAAAGGATGAGAAAGAATATGCTTTACCTAGTCTCTACTTTTCCTCAAGGAGTCATCATTACATATATCGTACCCAGCCCATCATGGGCTTGGTATCATAACTTTATTATTGCATTACCTTACCATCATAGAAACACACTTATGTCAAAGATATATCAAGAGAAAATAAGGGTAGCTCTACGTACTTATGCCAAAAAATGCCAAGAGAAAGGAGATAATTCACATACTTACTACTCTCCATCATAGAGAAGCCTTGAGAGGCAATAACTCAACTAGTATAAGAATTTTGCCATAGAGAAGTGAATAAGACTTATGAGTCATACTTGGGGTCATATAAATGGAATTATCCCCACATTTTATATATCAATCACTTAACGCTAATACATGCCAAAAGAAAAGAAGGATAGCTTCACATACTTATGCCAAAGACATGCCAAGAGGAAGCTTCACATACCTTTTTCGGGATTAATTGAAATTAGGCTTGCCTTGATACCTCCTGAACCTATTGGACATGAAATATTAATAGCCTTTCACTTTCTGATATCCCAATCTACAACCAAATACTAATAGTAGTCATTTCCTTATCCATTACCCTTAACTAGTTTGATACTAGTTCCGATGCTACCGAAAATTAGGCAGTATTTCCCTTATAACTTCAACATCTCCGAGGTTTCAACTCAGCCATAGTGTCAAAAACCATACCAACAACAACAACCAGAATCATATATACAAGTAAACCACCTCAACGTTACATAATACAACTGTAAAGAACTAGCTCAAAACTATAATACGAAAATAGAGTTTTTAACCTTTATTTCATAAAATCTTTAACCATACGAAATGGGGGTCATGTGTTTGAAATAAGAAGAACCCAAACCTTTTTATAACCCTTTACATCCATGCAAAAAACAACCACACCAGCTTCAACCGCGTCCCACAATCACAACACCCTACGCGACTTCGATTTAGCTATGACGACTTCAATTTAGTTTTTTTCCAATGTCAACCATCTTTATTCAATTTTTCTAGTTAAAACCTTATTTAATACATCTAATATACCTTATAACATCATCATAAACTCCAATTTTAAAGGTAAATCCTTACCTTGCCCGAAACTAGCCAAACTCGCCAAAATTTGCCTCAGAAGTTCCTTTAGCGCATCTAAAACTTTGTGGGTGCTTGCTAATATTTTGGTGCTGATCCAAACCATAAATTTACATTACTAACATCCCTATAATATTGTGTTATACCATAGATAATTAATTTATGGAACGAAATCGGAGGCTTACCTTTCTTTCTCCTTGGCCGAACCTACTCTCTCTAGTTCTAGATATTTCTTCTCTTCTTTCCTTCTCTAGAAGTCTCTTGAACTAGGAAGATAAATGACTTTCTTGTATATAAGCATGAGTTATAACATATATATATAGGCTACTTTAGGAAGGTGACACATGTCAACCCCTAAGTGGTGACACGTGTCAAGCCCTCATTAGGCAAACACATCCCTTCCTCCTACCATAGGCTACCACATGGAAGGTGGGATCCACCCTCTTTCTCTAACTGCTTCCATGTGGAACTCTCCCTTGCTTTCACATGGCACTCTCTAATTCTTCCACATGTCACTATCTCTTTCTTCTCATGGGTTCATAATCTCATCTTACTTTACGAACCTATGTAATCCTTGTTATGTAAGCTTGGTATGTACTCAAGTATCTTAAGTATTTAAGATGTCCAATTTGGTAGCTTACGTAAGTAAGTCGAGTCCTACGACTTATTATTTGGTCTCCAACTTCTTTTGGATTCTTACAATGCTATTTCCAATCTTTCCTATCATGAGGTGTCACATTCTCCCTTCCTTAGAGTTATTTGATAGCGTTATGGGCTATCCGTCTCTCATGGTAACTTCTAAGAAGCTTGATAAGCTTTAAGAAACATAATAATCCTTCCAAAAACTTAAGAACCTTTCAAGATACTTAAGAAGCTTAAGAACGTTCCAATGTACAAAAGTATGGGGTATAACATAATCCACCTGAGTTTGATAGTTCTAAAGTAAATGAGGACCCTATTGATTTCATTGAGGAGTTTTACTGAATTGTGGCTATTACGATAGTTCCTACAAATGAGAAGGCCGATCTAGTGGACTATCAACTCAAGGGTGTGTAAAAGGTTTGTATAAGCAATGGATTGTTGAGAGGTGTGAAGATATGGATCCTATAAAATGCTAAGAGTTCAAGGGTGCCTTCATAGACTGCTTCTTTTCTTTGGATCTAAGGGAGGTAAAGATTCAAGAGTTCATCAATCTTTTCCAAGGGGACATGAGTGTGAGAGAATATGCCCTCAAGTTCACCAATTTGTCTAAGTATTCCCTTTCATGGTATTCCACCCAAGAGCAAGGATGAGTAAGTTTATTTCTTGTATTTATAGGTTAGTATCCAAAAAGTGTAAGACAACCATATTCGCCAAAGAGATGGACATCTCCCGAGTCATGATATATGCAGAAACAATTGAGGAAGAAGAGTTGAGGGAGAGGTCAAGAGGATTTAAGAAGGCTAGATTTGATGGTGGAGGGATCAATCAAAGGTCCGGCTATAGTGCTAATGGAAAGGACGAAGGTGGGAAATGATTTGTGGAGAAAGGCTCCACCAATACTCCTCCTCCAAGGTTCAACAAAGACAAGGGTGCTAACCTATTGGTTCCAAGGGAAAATGTTGGTGCTCAATCTTTTCCTACTTGCAATAAGTGTGGAAGGACTCACAAAGAGGAATGTTTAGCTGGCTCCAATGTATGCTTCAAATGTGGTAAACTGGGTCACCATGCTAGAAATTGTATAGGTAGTGGTTATAGGCCTTAAGGCTAAATTACTTGAGGTCAACAAGTTCAAAGAAGTGGAAAACGCACCAACTGCTTTTATGCCTTGCATGGGAGATAAGAGGTTGAGGAAGCACCCAATATTGTTACCGGTATGTTAAAGGTCTTTGCTATTGATGTGAATGCATTATTAGATCTAAGTGCCAATTTTTCATTTGTTACTCCATTCCTTGCTAAAGGTTTGATATGTTACCCAAAATGTTAATAGAGCCTTCTTTGGTGTCTACCCCTATTGGTGAGTCGGTTGTTTCTAGAAAGGTCTCTAAGAGTTATCCCATATCTATCTTGCATAAATTCATTCCTTGTGATCTTATTGAACTTGACATGGTAGATTTTGATTTTATTCTTGGGATGGATTAGTTGCATGTATCTTATTCTTTTATAGATTATAGAACTCATAAATTCAAGTTTCAATTCCCAAAAGAGTCTATTCGTGAATGGAAGGGTCATGATTCAGTACTGAAAGGTATGTTCATTTCTTGTCTTAAACCACGAAAATTGATCTGTAAGGTTTGCATCTGCCATATCATGAGGGTTAGGTATCTCGACTACGAAAGTAGTTCTATCGAGTTGGTCCCCATGGAAAATGAGTTTGCTAATGTCTTTCTCAATAACCTTCCCGGTGTCCCTTCTGACAGGGAAGTTAATTTTGGTATCGACCTCCTCCCCCATAGCTAAAGGAATTTTTAGAGAAAGGATTAATAAGGTCAAGTATTTCACTAGGGGGTACTCCCATGTTGTTTGTAAGGAAGAAGGATGGGTCACTTCGGATGTGCATAGATTACCGTCAATTGAACAAGGTGAACATTAAGAACAACTACTGAATCCCTCTAGTAGATGATTTTTTTGATAGTTGTAAGGGGAAAGTCATTTCACCAAGATTGATCTTCGTTCTGCCTATCATCAACTAAGGGTGAGGGAGTGTGATATTCCCAAGATGGCATGTCAAATAAGGTATGGTCACTTTGAGTTTGTAGTAATGTTATTTGGGTCGACGAATGTGTCAATGGTGTTTATGGATGTAATGAATAGGGTGTTAAAACCCTACCTTGATACATTTGTTGTGGTGATGATATTTTTATTTACTCTCGAGGTGCGTTTACTTTCAGGGAGAGGATGAACTTAAGAGTTACTAGAGAATTGTACTTCAAACCTTGAGGGATAGGAAATTATTTGCCAAATTTAGTAAATGTGATTTTTTTAAAGAGGTGGCATTTCTTGGTCACATAGTTTCCGGTGATGGGATCATGGTTGATCCTAAGAAAAAAGATACTATCAAGAATTGTCCTAGACCATTGACTCCTTTGGATATTAGGATCTTTTTGGGTCTAGCCTGGTATTATAGATGGTTCATTGAAGGGTTCTCTTCCATCTCATCTCCTATGATGAAATTGACTCAAAAAAAGGCTAAGTTTCTATGGACAGATGAGTGTGAGAGGAGTTTCCAAACTTTGAACGATCACAACTACTATTCCAGCATCCTGGCAATGTTATTAGAGTTACTGTATGCTTGGGTGTATTGTTACCTAGGTTGTTACTTGATTGTCTCCTTCTTTGGATCAAATTAGTTAGGTTCTCCCTTGATGAGTATCCATTATCTAAAGATCAGGTGTTTGTAGCTAAACCTCGTGGAAGGATTATATTAAGAAAAAGAAATTTAACTAAGATCAATGATAGGTTTGTGCATTATGTATGTTTGGTGGTTGGTTTTGGATTCACTCCGTGTTTTGACTGGTAATAGTTCAAAATCTCTTTGTACTTATAAGAGAAGGGGGTTCATCTTAGTTACTATGATGTGTTCTAGATGGTTTTGATTAATGGATTGGTACGTGGGTAGGTAATCACTCTAGGATTGAAAATATTTCTTCATATTGGTTCAAAAGTTTGAATCGTGGTAGGGTATTTAGATGGTAAAGTCATCGAAAGAAGGTTCCTTGGAAGAGAAATAATGACTTTGGAAATTATGCCTCATGCTCTTAGTAGTATCGAGTATCCTTCTTTCTGATACTTTATATTCGAGGACAAACATGATTTTTAGTAGTGGATAATGTAATGACCCTGGAGGTCATTTTTGGAAAACATTTGCAAAATGACCATTTTACCTCTCTCGATAGTTGCCTCGAGTCACATTTAACCAGTTGGTGTGATTGGTCTTGAAGTTTTGCAGAAATGTTTAGTAATAAGTGTGTTTTTGAGTTTTAAAGTATTAAGTTGTTCAAAATGTGGTTTTTCGTACCAATTAAAGTTACAAGTCTTGTAATGAAATTTTTTCAGTTACATCAGCTCTGGAATGTGGAAATTGGTCTAATAGCATCGTTGTTTTTAGATTTGAGGTTGTTTTGTAGAATTGAGGTCCTAAGTTGGAAGATTGAGTTAAAAAGGACAAGGTTTGGCTTTGGTCAATATTTTGAGCTCAGATGCTCGAATTAGATTTCTGATGATTCCGTTGGATTCAGGATGAGAATTTAGGCAAAGAAAAGGCTTCTCATAGTTTTTGGGAGTTTCGAGAGCATTTTGGTCTTTTGAACCTTAAGTTGGTTTACTAAACACATTTCGAGTCAAGAAGACCTTGGATTCATCTTCATACAATTCCATTGAGTGTGAAATTTTATTTTCAAATTAGTAACATATTTGGTTTGTGTTCGGAAAGTGCCGAATGAGATTTGGGTGAGTTTTTAAGCTATTTGGATGCTTTGGCGCTGTTTCAGCAAATTTTGGCAACTAAAGGTTCATTATTAGTTTTAAAGATCGAATAATTATTTCGAAGTATCTGAAATTTTGAGTTTGAATTATAAGACTTATCTGTAAAGCTTGGTGCATTTTCTCTAAGCCGAGATTGAACTTTTATCACAAAATATGAAATAGTTATTTACATTATAGAAACAATATTTGACAGGGTAAACGACTATTAAATTGTGTGTCAATTGAAGGAACAGGTTTGTATCATTATTTAAGACATTTAGGAAAAAGAATCAGTCATTTCTCCATCGTATGAGAAAGTTACGACCTTTTTACAAAAACAAATTCACTGCTGGTCTTTGGTACAAAACAGTCCTGTACTGATATTTAAAATTTCAAACTGTGTTCATTTGGTATTTTGAGCACATTGGAAGTTCTAGAGCTCGTAATGGAGTAATTCATGGGATTCATCTTGAATTAATGTGGGGGTTAGTATCCGATCCTCAATTCGACATTTGCTCATAATTTCTTTATCTGATTTTCTTTCCCTATCTGTAAACATGTTGGGGAAAATTGGAATTTATCAATTTGAACTTCATTTTTTATGAAAAAGGTATATTTAGGATCCTTTTTTATGGGTAAACTGTTTTTGGCATAAATTTGTTGATTAATCGATTATTTTCATCATATTAACCGCATATCATTTGGACTTTCCAAGTTAAAGTTTTGCTAAATTGAGGATTTCAAGGTCGATTTTATCTCTATTTTGATAAAATTTTATATTTGAACTTTTCTAAACATGGGTAAGAAATTTTTAAATATTTCAGATTTTAGTCTGGGTTTCGAATCCGGATATTGAGAGTTTTCTTAAGAACATGAATTTTAGTAATATTGGTTTTTGAGGGCTGATTTCAACTCCAAATTTAATTTGGTTTTCAACATTAGTTTCTAAATACTTCAAGGATCATTTTCATGTCAAAAAATTTAGATTTTCTATACGTTTCTGAAATTGGGTTTTTCGGGTGTTTTAGGTCAGATTCGGCCCAATTTTCTGAAATATTGATTTGGGTAACGTTAGACTCGTGTTCTTATTAGGATTGCATATTTGAATATATTATTTTGATTCGGACTATTGGCGTAAGGGTAAAGCTCAAATTTCAGAGTCGTTCAGGGTTGAATTCGAGGTAAGTGAATTTTTAAACCTATTCTTCAGCGTATAGGATTATGTATTGTCTTATGTGTTGAGGATTAATAGAATGTGTTTTTAAGAAATATTGATAGTCAAATGAACTTGATAATAAAGAGTAGGGCAACAAATAAAAAATTGAGATGAGATAATATGTTGTGTTTGATATGATAGAACCTTGGGCTTGTTGTAGATATTTGGATATATTTATATATGTTGTTGTTATAATATTGACTAATTGGGTGATTGTGGACTATATGGCATTGTATGTGAATATTCATTCTTTATTCACTCATTAATTGTGCATATACTTATTTGTGATGGCAGAGAAAAGTGATATGAGCGAAATGCTGGATATTGAGGCCGAGGTTTCAACTAATCGAGGTGATTTGCTGAGGTCTTTTCCAGTGGTTGAGGTCTGTTCCAGTGAATATTATAGCAAAGGTATTTTTTGGAGGCTGAGGTTTTTTTTGGTGAATATTATAGCCGAGATCTATTCCGGCAGATATATGGTCCATGTGAGGCCCCCATGGGTTCCAGTTAGAGGTGATCACCGGATGTATATCATTTAGGGAAGACATGCATCACGTTATGTGACATTTCGTTGCATTCTATTGCATGATACATCTTTCACCAATGTGGACTGCTTTACCTTGATATTCCCCTGATCTGTATTATTGATTATGCTGATTTTCTTGCGAATTGAATTGTATTGTTGTTGAGGTATATGAATACTATGCTATAAGAACTATTAGGCAGAGTTGATTTCTGTGCAGTTTGTGGTCAGGGTGTTGGATGGTGTGACAGGAGTACGTGTATTTTACTAGCTTTGCTTAGTCTTAGTTGTTTACTTGTTAGGTGTTGCATTGTTCGTTCTTACTACTTGCTAACTACAATTGTGTAGGTTCTGTGCTTGGTGATGACCCAACTTTTCTTATTTTCATCTGAGGCTTTCTAAGGCAATTTGAGAGGTAGCTGGTGATGACGGTCATCTTTCATATTCCTCTTTACTTATTAATTTATTCTATTCGAGAGAAGAAGATTGAGACTTATATTTATTTCGTATATTATAATTAGAAGGTTTGTACATGTGACAACCAGTTTGTGGGATATTTTTTTGTAGTTGACTAAGTTTCTGCTTTATCTATACTTATCTTTCTAAACTGTTTTTTGCTTTTATCTTCCGCATTTAGTGGGTTTAGGCTTACTTGTCCGGTGTTAAAGGAAAAGTTTCATCATGCCCGGGTTTTTGGTCATGACAATTTTCCTCAAAAATATCATTAAATTTCATTATCTTCTAACTCTAATTTTTATGAATTGTGTTGGATTGTTTCAATTACGTTTTAATTATTATCAATACTTATTATATGTATTTTTCAATATAAATTGCATGATTTCAAGTTGAATTATGAATGCGTATGCATGAAGCTACTTTCGATAATGATATTATGAAGTATGTTTATGGAGTTTACTAATTTCAAGTATTCTCATGGTTTTCATCCAAATTGGCTATGTTTATGAGTTTTACCCTAAATTCAAGTATGGATTTTGATTACAGATTTTAACTATGATCAAATTATGAATCTCATGCAAGTTATGAAAAAGGTGACTTAGGGCCATATGTTGGTGACCTAGAAATCTCATGATATGAATTATGCAAGAATGATATTTTAATATTAAAAGGATAATACTCACATTGCAAGTATGTTGATCTTGGGTGCATTTATGCATCCAATAGCAAAAATAACTCATGTTCATAGTAGAGTTTACAGTAAATTCATATGGTTTAGTTTATTTTTTAGAATATTTGCGTGTGATAAAGCTAATCAACATGATTAGGCACTTTCAGAGCCTACTGAGAAAGAATGGAATCTTAAAAGATGTTCGGATTGAAAGTGGAGATTGAAGCTGAAGTTGGAAACAACATTGAAGAAAATACATTGTATGGTAGTGCATCCGCGTCATGTACTTAGCTAAAGGGATATAATTTTGGACATGGAAGTTATTTTTCTCAACAGGAGAGTACGCGCCAGGTCCGCGACACAGACCTGGTTGAGGATAGAAGAAATTTTGTCGAAGGAAAGAAATGCAAAATTACAGAAGGCAGAAATATGTCCGCATCGCAGACTTCGATATAGTAATGGAAACTTTGCATTTTTCAATGCTATAAATAGAATATTTGAATTTTTTATTAAACATTCAGTTTTTATTTTAAGATTTTGACGAAAGAAAGACGAAGGGAGAACTTTTTTAGGTTTATAGTTCTTCTTCTTTTTGATTTGGAAGTAAGTTTTTATGCAATTAATTATTTCTTGGATTATGTTTAACATTATGAGTAGCTAAAATCCCTTATTCTAGGGTTGTATCCACAAGATGAAGGTTTTAATATAATTTGCTTTGGTTAAAAATGGTGTCTTGCATACAATTACTCCTATATTCTTATTTATACTATTTTAATACCTAATCAACATTAGAATAAATTAGTTGCCTACCCGAAACTCGATAGATGGAAATGAGGTTGAATACTAGAATATAGGGAGCATGTTTCTTCTAGAATTACCTAGGATAATTCGTTTATAGGATGCCTGTGATGCATACCTATATAACATTCTTGGTTACTAGACTAGATGATAGGATTAATCCATCAATGTTGGTTCATGCCTATCCCCGTTCAATGATGTAATTAGGCTGTGAACATAGGCAAGTAATTCGAGATGGAGAGACCATTTTTGTAAAATCAACCCAAAAAATAACTGATTGAGAGACTCATTAGATGCCAAAGTAAATTATGTTAGACCTGAAATCTACCATTGCTACAACCCTGGAATTCTTTATTAATTTGATTACAACTTACAAAAATTTCTAAGTCATTTCTTAATATGTTTTTAATAATTTAGTCATAGATATAAGTGAACTCAACTCTTCGCATCACACACGGATAATTTAGTTCATTAAAAATAATACACAAGCCTAATTAAAGTCCTTTGGGTTCGATAATCCAGCTCTAAAAAGAGGCACTATATTACTTGTGAGACCGCGTACACTTGCATGTGCTTTGATAGCAATAATTTTTTGGTGCCGTTGCCGGAGACTTTAAATTTGGCAATTGTTTATTTACAAATTTTCTTAGTTGTTTGTGTCAGTGCTAACAACTTGATCTTATCTGTGATTTTTTATAGGTATCTTTAAAAAGGCACATTGGAAACAAATAGAAACATTATAGAGCAACTAGTTGAGCCTGAGAGATTCTTGCGTCAACAGAGGAAGAGAGTGACTGCTCTATATCCGGTACCATAGGTTAATCTGGAGAATAATACCAAAGTGCAGATAGAAGTTCCTACAAATATGGCAGCTAGAATAGTACGTGGGTAGTCCCACTCACAGCGAATGTCACTTTCAACATTCAAAAACCATCAGCTCGAGGTAGAATTGAATTGGAGCAGAACATGGTACAATATTTGCAGACTAACAAGAAACTCACTAGTTTGCCTCACGAAGATCCCCAAGTACACATCTAGAACTTCCTAGAGATAACTGATACTTACACGCCAACTGGGGTATCTCCTGATTAAGTGAGGCTGGCATTATTTCCCTTTTCTTTGTTGAGGGTAGCTAGGAGGTGGTTGATGTCAAAACCACCCAACTCCATTACTTTGTGGAATGATTTAGCTCACAAGTTTCTAATTAGGTTCTTTCCTTCGGGGAAGACAACAAAGCTAAAAGTTGAAATCTGAAGCTTTAAATAGAAAGCTAGAGAGAATTTGTACCAAGCCTGGGAAAAGTTTAAATCTTTACTCATTATTTATCCTCACCGTCATCAAGCTAATGAGGTGCTGGTCCATACCTTCATTGAAGGGCTGGAGCCCAACATCAAAATTCTTCTTGACTTTGCTGAAGGTAGACATGCATTGGAGAAAATATATGATGAGCTATATACATTGCTTAACTGTATATCTCAGGGAAATTTGGAGTGGAACGGAGGAAACTCTAGGCCTATCATCCAAACACAGGCATGTATGCTTGAAGTTGATATTGTGACTGCCTAAACAATACAGATTGTAGTGAACATATGTCAGAGTATTGTGGTGAAAATCTAAAATCTGTGAATTTTGTAGGAAATGCACAAAGGAATGGAAGCCGTAAAGATTATGAAAACACTTACAAAATCAACAAAATCAGCATCAAGGTCAATATAGACAGCAAGGGGGAGGAAAACACTACAAGCAACAAGACCAAAGTAGCAAACAAATAGGTAGTATAGGAAATATTAGTGTGGAAGACATTCTTAAGAAACTAATGGCTGACCAAGCTAAGTTGGCAGCTGATATACATCAATACCAGATCACAACTCAAAATTTAGAGAAGCAGATTGGATAGTTAGCCAGTGCTCAAAATTCTTGCCCACAAGGTGGTTTACCAAGTAACACTGATCCAAACCCTAAGTAGGTAAATGATATGAGTACCTGCAGTGGCTGCCCACTAGCTGAGCTAGTTCCACATAGAAAAGTTGGTGAAGGTATAGGTAAATAAGTAGATGTTGAAGCTACTGAACCTAGTTTAACTAGGAAGGAGAAGGTACCAAAGACAAAATCACCTCTGCCATTCTCACAAAAATTCAAAAAGAAGGAGGGGTGTTTTGAAAATTTTATAGATATGCCTAAACGGGTACAAATTAACTTGCCTTTAATTGATGTATTGTAGGGTATCCTAAAATATACCAAGTATGTCAAAGATATTATGGACAACAAGTGCAAGTTAGTTGAATTTGAGATAATAGACTCACTGAAGAGTGTAGTTCTAAAATTTGAAACAAAGTAAAGCTCCTAGCTAAGCAGAAGGATCCAAGTAGTTTTACAGTACAAGTAACCATTTGTAAGTGCAATAATACAAGAGGTATATATGATCTTGGTGCAAGTATAAACTTGATGCCTAGATCTATGCTTAAGAAATTAGGCTTGATAGAACCTAAACCAACTACCATCTTGTTACAATTAGATGATCGTTATGTAGCTAGACCTAATTGCATTATTGAGAATGTTTTAGTTCAAGTGGAATCCCTAGTCTTTCTTGTTGGTTTTGTTGTATTAGATTTTAAGCCTGATCTAGAGGTTTCTTTCATCTTGGGATACTTGTTCCAAGCAATAGTGGGTGCACTTATTCATCTAGCTGCAGGTAGATTCACTATGAGGTCATATGATGAAGTAGAGGTATTTGATGTATATCCAGCACTAAAATTGCCTGCGATTTATGAAAAGTATTCTGGTATAACTGTCATGACCCAACCTATAGGCCGCGACTAGGGTCCGACCTGGACCCCCTTATGCATATGTATCAGCTATACTCAAGTTGAACCGAGTGTGATGTGGTACTATACACAAAGTCCTAATGGGTCAAACAAATTCATATACCTGTCGTCTCTTTCACCTATATCATGACAAGAAAGGGAAAGCAAGTCGACAAGGCTATCATAACACAATAACATGTATAACATGACATACTCACGAATAACACACATACACATGTCTATAGACCTCTAAAAGAATTCACTATATCATATGAAGGGACATGGCCCCCGTCGTACCCCTAAATAAACCAACATATACATCAAATGACTAGCATCAAAAGTTAGGATTTGAAATAGTGGAGCACTTCCAACATCGCAGAGAGGAAACCCAAAGCTGGCGGATCTCCGAAATGAACATTTGTATCTACGGACATAAAATACAGCCCCCTGGGGATCGGAGGGTCAGTACGACATATGTACTGAGTATATAGAGCATAACATATCATAACTGAAACATCAACTGAAACGGGGATGCAGGAAACATGTATAACAGTTAACAGATTACTATACCTGTAGCTTAGGACATGCAGTCATATACCTTATCATACCCTTTACCCAGCCCTCTAGTGAACTCAGTATCATAATCATTTCATCCTAATCACGTGTCGTCATATCATCATATATATTATTTCATCATGTCATCGTATATGGCATCATATCATCGTATACAACATAATCTCATATGTCATCATGGTATATTCAGTCCACTCTGGGCTTGGGGTCACAAATGTATCCCTATATTTTCATATGCATGCCTACATAAAGTATCCGGCCCTTTAGTAAGGGACTCGGTGAAAGAGTGGTGTACATGTCGTACCACACCTGACCCATTATGGGACTTGGTTCTATTATCATATAGTAAAATATAACAAGGAACGTTCGATCCGATCCATAATTTAAAATAGTGCTGAAGAATGTACGGCCTGATCCATATTTTAAAACAATATCGAGAAACGCATGACCCGATCCATATTTTAAAACAATGCCAAGAAACATACAGCCCGATCCATATTTTCCATCATATCATAATATACATGCCTTCCCCAGGACGCGGTGACGAGCATCATCACATACGGCGTCATCGTATGCTTCACTTCATCGTATATATCATTTCATCATCGTATACTTCTACATATATATATATATATATATATATATAATCATCTCAGGACTCAATGAGCAAAGAGTAAAGCTAGGCACAACCGCATTCCCGGCCCCCTTTTGAGACTCGGAGGAATATGGGTTACAGTATGCCCGAGTAGAGTAGTGAGAAACCATATGCAATTTACATCATCATTAGAGACTAGATGAAACAGTCAAGTGAACCATCACCTAAAGACCAGAGTAGTAATCATCTTAAGTACCTACTAAACACCGTTCGGGATCATATTAGTTGGAGTTTTAGGGATTGTAGATGTGTATCGAGACAGGGTTAAATAACTTATGGAAGTAGAGACGTTTGTCATCGAAGAGACCTTAGGAATAGGAGCTGATGCATTCAATTATTATTCATCAGATAGGAGACTCGAGGGTAGTAGTTCAACTACTTAAAGCATTCTAATATCAAGTAATGAATAAAAGACACAAGTTATACTCGGAACTTATAACTAGAACTACCTCCACCTCATCTCATATGCCATTGCATTTATACTTAAGACATTTAAAAAGGAAGAGGAGACAGGCCTTACATATACTACTATTCATGATCTAGCAGCCTTAAAAGGCAATAACTCAATTATTACAGGAGTCTTAACATCACAAAGTGAGTAAAGTCTATTAATTACATTTAGAGTTTCATGAGTGGAATTATCCCCCACATTTCATATACAAACCATTCATAACTTATACCTAAGACATGCTAAAAGAAAAGAAGAGTAGCTCTACATACCTGTTATGGGTTAATCGCATCCAGACTCGCTTCAATACTCCTTTGACCTATTTAACACAAAATCAATACGAAGATCAACAATACTTGACTTTTAAGCAGCTTAAGGTGCACCCAAGTATTCATAGAACTCCTTTTCTCACTCGTCTTCTCGACTAGTTCTTTAGTTAGTTAAGGAGTTAACGGAAATTAGGCAGCACCTCCCCTATACCATGCCCTATCCGAATTTCTAATTACACCCCTATTCACTACATCCAAGCTACAACAACACCCTACATTATATATACACGCAATTTATATCAACATTACATAATACAAACTTCCAACGACTCACCCAAAATTACGATATCCAAAATAGGATTTCTAGTCTCTATGTTGTAACACCTTTAATCATACATAGAGAAGGGTCAAGTGGCTTCAACCATCAGCTCCCAAACCTATTTTAGGATAATTTTAATCCCTTAAACACATCACCACACCATCTATAGCTGCAGCACCACAAGCATAATACCCAACTCGACTTTAATTTAACCATAACAACTTCAATTTAGTTTATTTCTAACGTCGAGCATTTATACAACATTATTACACTTAAATAAGAATACAAGGTGTATAATACACCCTATAACAACATCATAAACTTCAAATTGGAAGGAAATACCTTACCTTACCCGAAATTGGCCAAAGCTTGCCAAAATTTGCCTCGGAAGTTCTTTAGTTGTAGCTGAAATGTCATGGTTGTTTGCTATCCATTTGGTGCTGCTCCAAACCATAAATTTACATCATTAATACCCTCATAAAATTTCAAAATCCTTACCAAAATGTGGGAGAAGAGAACCAAGCCATACCTTGCTAAAACTTGTCTCGGAAGTTCCCTTAACATGTTGAAAATTAGCGGACTATTTATATCTCTTACTTACTTCCCCAAAATGAAATTTTACATTATTAAACACCTCTATATCACCATAGGATTCCTTAAATAATTAATTCATGGAATGAAATCGGGTCTTACCTTGGTAGCCCCTCAAACTCGTAGGTCTCTCTATCTAATCTCTAAGTTCCCTTTTGTTTCTTTTGTTCTTGTTTTGGCTGAAGAATGACTCTAAGAGTCACATAAAACATATATATATGTTGACTTAGGAGGTTACACATGTCATCTCCTAAGGGTGACACATGTCAACCCCGCATTGGGCTATCTCAACCATGCAATCAATTAGGGACTGCCACGTGTCCTTAGTGGAACCCACCCCAAGTAGGTGGGTCACCTACTTGACCCCAATCAGGTGGATCACCTGCTTCCATGTGGCACTTTCCTATGCTGCCACATGGAGCCTCCTCTTGCTACCACATATCATCCTCTTCTACTCTTCGTGGGTTCGTAATCTCGTCTTACTTTAAGAACCCGTGTACTCCTTGCTACGTAAGCTTGGTATGAACTCAAGTAGATTAAGAAGGTAAGATTTTCAAGTTCGTAGATTTCGTCTGTAAGTCCAGTCCTACAACTCATCACTTGGCCTCCAACGCCTTCCGACTTCTTATGACCCTATTTCCAACCTTTCCAACCTTTCCAACTATGGGGTATCACATTTTCCCTTCCTTAGAGTTATTTGATAGTGTCGTAGATTATCCGGCTCACATGATAATTTCTAAGAAGCTTAGGAGACATTCCGAGCTCAAGAGTGTGGGGTGTAATATCCTTTCTCCCTTTAGAATATTCATCCTCGAATGTTAATTAGTCTTACGAGGTCTTACCAGGATTTTGGGAATTCTTTATACCCGTTGTCATCCATAGGCCTCCTACTCATCAACACCATTGATTCAGAAGTTTAGACTACCTGTAGATGTAGGGAACCTATACGGATATTTCTTCTCTATCTTTGTCTCATCACCTGCTTTGATGGGAGACACATCCTTAGTTTACAACATTCTAATTTGCCAATCCAAGATGGGGATAGGTCGCTCCTCATAGGGTAACTTCTCTGTTATGTGGACCTCATCCACAGAGAATATTCTGGGAGGGTTTCTTATATATTTGCGGAGCATTGATCTGTAAAAACTGAATGTATTTCTTCCAATAGGATGGTAGGTCCAACTTATAGGCAACTTTGCTTATTCTACGAATGATCCAATAAGGACCAATGTATCCCCTTCTTGCCGAATTTTATTAAACCTTCCCTTGGTGATGCTTTCACAAATACTCATTCATCTACTTTAACTTGAAAGGTTGACGTCGACTATCTGCGTATGACTTTTGTTAACTTTGGGTTGTTAATAGTTTTTACTGGATAAGCTTTACTTCGTCCACAACTTGCTGGATCACCTCTGACTTAACCATTAATCAAAGGGCTAAATGTCATACTAAGATTCACTTGTGTTCCCAATCCTTTTTGGAGTGATCTCCAGCGGTTAGTTGTAAATTAAACTTCCTTTTCTAAGATAATAGGTGTGGGAACTCCGTGAAATCTCATTGTCCCCTTGCTATGTCATCTCTCATAACCCTCAACTGAATAGGCCTTCCTAATTGGAAGAAAATGGGTCGACTCTGTCAGCCTATCCACCATAACCCATATGAAGTCATGCTTCCTTAGAATTTTAGGCCAGCCTATACCATAATCCATATTAATTGCTTTCCATTTCCGGGTCGATGTTTCCATCTCCTATAATAGGCTATCAAGCTTCTGACGCTCAATTTTGTTTAAGCTATTGTACAATTCCTCTTAACCCAACCTATAACACTTTAGGCATGCTATCCTACGCTTTTTCCCAGATCTGCTCTTCGGTTCTCTTACCACACATTATATTGTAATCCTTGCACAAACGTGTGTAGGTACCTAGAGCAGTCCAGAAAAATACCTTAGTGTCGCTATACTAGTGACTTACCTCTTTCAGTCGAGGTTAGGGCTCCACTATGGCTTTTGTCCTTAATATTGATTATATCTTAATAGTTCTGCCTCGAACCACCTTACACTTTTCTTTAATAGATTTGAAATATTGCAATCACATTGCTATTAACAGCTTCTTTTTATTGAGTAACCACTTGATCTTACTCATAGTATAATCTTTCCTACTCTTGTCTTACTCTGCTCTACATGTGTCATTGTACTAACACGCACTTACAGTCTCTTTTGCCATACTTGTTTTTCTTCCTTCACTTACTCTTAAGTTTTCTACTATTCCAATATAGGAGAGATTTCTTATCCTTTCTCTTTTGCTATCTGTATATCACAATGCCAGTAGCCAGTAACTCTATTACCAACATCCTAACCTTTAGTCAAGTGTAGCCTGGCTATCCCTTATAATATCTTTATGTTCTCATTATGATTCTCTTGTCATGTTCATCCCCTTTGTATGCACCCATCCTTTGACGTTACACTATTCCAGGTCCTTCCCAATAATTCTCCGCATTGTCTTGGATATTATCTTGGCTTTTATCCATTCATTTTTGTCTTTTAGATTTTGTTAACTCTGCCAGTATGGGATCTCACTTGAAGCCACTTCCCCCATTTAGGGTGTACCCACGTCACTATCTGTTTGTGTTCTACCTTACATCCTTATTTCAAATTTTCAAATGCGTATGATCCTTTTCCAACACATTTGGTATACTGCACCATATCTATGCCTTCCTTTGCATCCTCCATACCTTTGGCTTCCCATGTACGATATCTTAACCTAATCGTGAGGTGCTGATCTAGTCTAATTATTGGTACTCGAGTCATGTATACGCAATACTTCTCTATGCTTCGTAAGCATTCATCCTTGTCGTGCACCCGATGCTCACTTTCTTAACAGCACATCGATCCTGTCCCAATAAGAGGTCTACCTTAACACCATGTTTTTGTACCACCTCTTTAACTCATAACTATACATTCTCCTTTCACTCCGTCCTCGTATTCAGTTACATATGTCTATCTTGGGTGCCTCTGTTAGAATTTCCTTATTATTCCTCCAGCTCATATCTATTTTTGGTTGTGCGCAAGGAATTCTATATTACTCTTTGTTTCCTTGCACTATCCATTCTTTTCATCATCATATAACCTTTATTCGAAACTTTTCTTACAGAACTTGATAAGTCTTCCTTATTTGTTCCATGGCTCGTTTTTTCGTTTCACACCTATCTTTATATTCCAATCACATGGATCACATCATACCATTTAGCTACTTTCTTACTAAGCTTTACTTATTCTCATAACGATCTTCGTTATATTCACATGGTATTCTGTTCGCATTCAGTCCCCTAGTATAATATTTCTTAACCTTTTTCACAATTCTTAAAATGGGTTACTGACCCTTTTCAGTTAGTCTTAATAATATTCATATCCATCACAATCCTTTTTTCCCTTGTACTCTTGTCTTCATCGTACTGTTACTTGTTTTAACTATACCTCATCATAGTTTATCCTTGTGTATCAATTCAGTCGGTACCTCAATATATTATTCTATCCAGATCTATCAGTCTTTCCTAAATCATCTTCTTAGGGTCATAAGTCCTTTCCAAATTCGTTTTACCATACCAGTATCGACCTTCTAGTTTCTATTGCCATTAATTCAATAATTAACTTGTTTCTCGAGGTCAACCATACTCGTGATCTAACCAAATCTTATTATTATTGTGGGCACGACCTTCCAAGACATACTACAGCCCTATATCTCATTCTCTTCTTATTTCTAGGAAAATTTGGACAGAGTTTCCTCTGTATTTCTTACTACCTCAACACCTGCACGAAGAAAATACCAACAGTGCCTCATAGGGCACGCATATATATATTCATATCATCTCATATCGAAGCCATATAGGGCGCCTACAATTAACAGTATAAAAAGGGAATTACCTCATATATCCATTCGGACTGCACCTGTTGCACTTTCCTGTTTACTTTTCCTTTCTCTTTTCAACTTTATATGTCAACCGTATTTCAACACTTTACCTAACATATGTATTTCGTGCCTTTGCTTACCTGCATGCTTTGTAACTTCCCATATCGTTAGTTACTTTCTTCTATCGATGATTGCCTTCTGCTAAGAGCACAAGTTAGTATGAGGAATTTCACTTCCTATAACTTAGTTCTATCGCACGATCTTAGATCTGAAAGAAAGTAATATCCTAAATGTCGTGTAGCCTCTTGTCTATAGATTTGGTACACAACACACTAATAAACAAGACTCTACTAGACATGGTCTATAGACATTCCAAGTAAGCTCTAATACCACTTCTATCATGACCCAACCTCGTAGGCCGGACTGGGGTCCGATCTGGACCCCTTATGCGTATGTATTAGCTATACTCAAGTTGAACCGTGTGTGATGTAGTACTATACACAAAGTCCCAATGGGTCAAAAACTTTTTTATATACATGTCGCTTCTTTCACCTGTATCATGACATAAAAAGGCACGCAAGCTGATAAGGTTGTCATAACACAATAACATGTATAACATGACATACTCACGAATAATCTACATACATATGTCTACAGACCTCTAAAAGAATTCACTGTATCATATAGTGGGACAGGGCCCCATCGTACCCCTGAATAAACCAATATATACATCAAATGACTAGCATCAAAAGTTAGGCTCCGAAATAGTGAAGAACTTCCAACATCACTAAGTGGAAACCCGAAGCTGGCTGATCTATGAAATGAACATTTATACCTGCGTACATGAAACACTTAGGACATGCAGTCATATACCTTATCATACCCTTTACCCGGCCCTCTAGTGAACTCGGTATCATAATTGTTTCATCCTAATCATGTGTCATCATATCATCATGTATATTATTTCATTATGTCATCATATACGGCATTATATCATCATACACGGCATAATCTTATATGTCATCATGGTATATCCGGTCCACTCTGGGGCTTGAGGACACAAATGTATCCCTATATTTTCATATGCATTCCTACATAAAGTATTCGGCCCTTTAGTAAGGGACTCGGTGAAAGAGTGGTGTACATCTCATACCGCACCCGACCCACTATGGGACTCGGTGCCATTATTATATAGTAAAATATACCGAGGAATGTTCGGCCCGATCCATACTTTAAAATAGTATCGAGGAACGTACGACCCAATATATATTTTAAAACAATGTCGAGGAACGTACGACCCGATCCATATTTTAAAACAATGTCGAGGAACGTACGGCCCGATCCATATTTTCCATCATATCATCATATATATGCCCGGCCCAGGACGCGGTGACGAGCATCATCACATACGGCGTCATTGTATGCTTCACTTTATCGTATACGATATTTCATCATCGTATACTTCTACATATATATATAACCATCCTGGGACTCGGTTAACGAAGAGTAAAGCTAGGCATGACCATATTCCTGGCCCTCTTATGGGACTCGGAGAAAGATGGTTTACAATATGCCTGAGTAGAGTAGTGAGAAACCATATGCAATTTACATCATCATCAGAGACTCGATGAAACAGTCAAGTGAACCGTCACCTAAAGACCAGAGTAGTAATCGTGTGTAATTTGGTATTTTTTCCTTTTTATTATTATTATTATTTATTTCCTTCTACTTCTTCTTTTTCTTTTCTCCATTTTTCTGTTAATTCTTTTTGCGTTTTGTTTTGTTAGTTTAACCTTTTTGCTTAACTTTTTTTCCGTTTCTATATTTTTTCATTTAAAAGAAAACTACAAAAATTAAAATACAAACTAACTATTTTAAGATTAATAAAAATTAAATCATTAAATAACTAGACTATAATAAAAAATAATTAAAAAAATACTAAGTCCACTATCTTATTCATTAAAATCTAAATTAATTAAAATATTTTTTTATAATTTTTTCTTGCTTTTGTAAATGAAAACAAATCGTATATCTAAAATATGAGTCTATTTTTGTTGTACAAAGATTCTCTTGCTAAAATTGATATAAAAATTAAACTATCAAAATTAAGTATAAATTCTATGATATCTTGTTATTATTTGATATATACCATGTTGATACCATAAAGGACTGAAAAGTGTTTCACTGAAGGATTGAAGCAGGCCTAAATAATATAATATCGGTATATAGGTATACTCTGATTGTATCATGATTGATTGAGAAGTGTCTCACTGAAGTACTGAAGCATATTTTAATGATATCATCCAAGTATATGAATATAATGTGATGGTATCATGTAGGATTGAAGAGTCTCATTGAAGAATTGAACTAGACCTCAATGGTACCATGCAATTATATGAATATACTATGATGGTATATCTGAAGGACTGAAGCAGACCATAATAATACCATTGATGGTATCATGGAAGATTGAGGAGTATCTCACTAAGGATTGAAACAAATCTCAATGATACCATCTATAATACCCCAAAATTGTTTTACACCAGGACCCGAACCATTCTTCATATGTTTATAGGATCGAAATTGATGACTTTTAATTGTATATATGAGTTAGGATCAATTACTAAGTATATAAAGAGTGTTAGATGTGGTGTAGGGTCAGAAGGGATCTGTAACACCAAGCCAAGTCCAAAGAATTTCTATCAGCTAAGTTTTCGTATGAGTCCGTGTAAGGGTCAACTTCAAACTATCATATCTCTTAGCATATAACGAATTAGGTGGATCATGACCTATCAAATTAAAGGTCTTTGAGTATTCTTTCCAATCCATAAATATTGCATTATTTAGAGTTCGGAGTCTAAAGTTATGGCCTCTTAACCAGAAGGGTGCGCGCCAAGTCTGCGTCGCGGACTTGGTCAATCTTGGCTCAAATTTTAATTTTGGAAAAAAATGAATTGTGAGGGAACACCTCCGCGTCGTGGACCTATTCTCAATTAGTTCAAAAATTAGCAAAAATTTCCAGTTTCAAGTAAGGACAACTTGGATAATTCCCTAAACATATATAGATGGACTTAGACGTATTTTGGGGTCATTTGCCACTCTTTTGCCTACCCAAAACACTAAACTTCATCCCCCTCTCTTCCAAATCATCCCCTACAAAATTCCTATCAAAATCACGAGATTCAAGGCTCTTCATTGAAGACCAAGCATCAAGTTTTTCTTCAATCTTTACTCTAAGGTATGTGGGTTTCTTCATGTATGGGTTCTTCCACCCATAGAGTCCCAAAACTCTTTCCAACTAATTCCTTTGAATTCAAGTATTAATTCTTTATGGGTACTTCTAACTTTTTTTACTAGCATAAAGCATGATTGAAATTATGGTTATTGACTCAAATTATATGAAATTGATTACTACCTATGAATGCCCTAATTTCCTATCTTTGGTTTATAAATTTTCAAATGGGTATTGTTCAATCCTTCTCAAATTGCTAGATTATGGTTCAAATTATTGATATTATGTTCAAAAATGCTTATATTACTACTCAATTGCATAAATTATTGAATTTCAAGTAATTTCCTATCGCAAGCTATTATGGATCTTTGAAATGAATGATGGGTTATTTGAAGTATGTTTTGAATTGACTCAGTTGATAATATTCATGCATGGTCCTTTTGAAAAGCATGTTTGAAAGATGAACTGAATAGAACTCATCTAGTTTTACTATATTTCCAATGAAGTTTTACTTGAAAGCTTTTGATTCCAAATGAATGTTTATAAAAATAATGTCAATGATCAAAAAGGGAGTCTTATGAAATAAAAGAATGATGAAATTCGAGTTTAGTAAAATGTTGGTGGAGATATATCCCCTAATTAATGATTAAGGAGCTATTCTATGATTATATTTTTATAAATAGTGGACGGTTAGTAGATATGTCCCCTCCCACATGATGTTAACTTTATGTTTTATGACTAGTCTATTCCATTGAGAGCTTACCTAGCACCGAATTGTACTAGGGGTGAATATCCATATCCCAGAACTATGTGCCACCGTACGTACAAAGAGATTAGAGGTGAATACCAAAATCTCTAAAAGGTGAGTACCCGAAATATCAAGGCTTGGAGATGAGTACCCAAGTCTAAGAACTAGGGGTGAGTACCCGGTTCACACAACCACTTAGTGGATCCACTTAGGCATGACGGAGTCTACCTTGGCAAGTAGTATCCCCATTTTTTTTTTGTGTAGGGGTAACATCGGGACTCTATGTTATAGCTCATATGGTTTATGTCAGTTAACGGTTGCTCTCATAAAAAGGTAAAAAAGTCTCTCTCTCAAAATGTTTAAGGTATTTATTACTATAATAGCGATGTCTCTCCCAAGGTAAAGTATGTTCTCTCCCAAGGTTAAAGGTTTCTCCCAAAAAATTTATGGTATACTTCATTACAATTCATGGTATTTTCAAAGTATATGTTGTCCTATAAGAATTCATGATTTCTATTATAGTGTTTAAGTTCTTTTATGATTCATGATGGTTCCTATATTTCATTGGCCAAGTCTCATAATTTCAAATAGTATTTCAAATGACTTCATGGTTTTAAAATGGCCCATTGTATCACCTTCTCGTATCATGACATTCTTTAAGGAAAATGACTTCTTACATTGACTTATGATTATCACTATAGTGTTTATGTTTTCACGTGACTCCATTATGGTTTCCAAATTATATTGAGGTTTTTCATGAATTACTATCATGATTTAATGATTTACTTAGTATGTTTTCTAACTTGATCAATTGCATATTATGATGACAGGCATTGCATTGCTCACATACTTAGTACATTCAAAGTACTAATACATACTTTTTTGCCTACATGATATCACCATGTAGGGATCGGTGCTCGTCCTCGTTCTCCTCCATGTTGCTGGTTGGGATTGCTTGAAGGTTACTTTTGGGAGAGCTCCCATATTTCAGGAACAATACTCCTTTTCCTTTCTAGTTTATGCTATGTTGAAGAACTTTAGATATCTACTATGTTATTTTATTATCACTTTATTTAAGGGTGAGTTAGAGACATGTCTTAGTCCCTGCCAAGTATAAGAATAAAGGTATTGTTGGATGAATGTAAGACAAATCTTGACTATTGATGATTTTCCATAGTCCCTCTTTCCCCTTTTGTTTCTGCTGTTATTAATGTCATTACCGATGAAAAGGCTAAATGAATGGTAAGAGGCTTGTTTGAGATATCCTCAGATTTCTCATCTGTCATGTCACGATCTCAGCCCTATCCCTCTGTGGATCTCTAAACTTAGCGTGGTACTTTATTCGATAAGTGTGAATTCCCTTTTTAAAATGGTAATGATTGGTATGGATTGGTTACATGCATCTTATACTTTTATAGATTGTAGAACTCATTCAGTCAAGTTTTAATTTCCAAATGAGTCTATTCTAGAATCGAAGTATCATGATTCAGTAGTTAAGGGTAGGTTATTTCTTGTCTTAAGGCCCGGAAGTTGATTCTAAGGGTTGCATTTATCATATTATGTGGATTAGGGATGTCAACTCTGAAAGTCCTTCTATTGAGTTAGTTTTTGTGTCTAATGAGTTTTATGACATGAGTGTGCATTCTCATCTGGGTATGTCCAATGTTGTGGCCGGTGCACTTAGTAGAGTGTTTATGGGGAGCGTCGCTCATGTGGATAAATGGAAGATAGAGTTGTAAGGAATGTTCATTGGTTGGCTAGATTGGGAGTGATGTTGAGTGGTTCAGATTATGGTTGTGCAAATTGGGTTCGAATCATCTTTGGTAGTAGATGTTAAGTCAAACAAGACCTTGATCCATCATTGGTAGAGTTGAAGAAATTGGTGGAAGATAAGAAAGTAGAAGTCTTTTTCTAAGAGGGAGATGTGGTATTTCATTATCGAGGTCGGTTATATGTTCCAGTGTTGATGGCCTAAGAGAAATGATATTGAGTAAAGCCCATATCTCTCGCTGGATGAGTTATGGCATATTGGAGAAAGAACAGATGTTCCGTATTGTGGAGGTACTATAATGGTATAATGGAGGAATGATGAGTGTCTTACTAAAGGACCAAAGCCTCAATGATACCACGATAATATATAAATATATTATGATCAATGATATCATTAAAGACTAAAACAAACCTCGATGATAACATGATAATATACATAACGTGATGAAATCACAGAGGGATGAGGAGTGACTCACTAAAGGATTGAAGCAATTCTCCATAATACCATGTCAATATATATTTATACTCTAAATTGACCTAGAATTCGGAGATCCTAAGTGTCACACCCTTTAAATAGGGAAAACAGAATAGTTTTTTCAATTTTGTGTTACAATATTTTCCGTTTTAGATATTTCGAGACTAAAAATATCAAAACAACCTATTTTTAGGAATAAAAGATTTTATTCTCTAAAATTTTGAGAAAGATTAAAAGTCACGTTAAGAATTTGAGTTTGTATAACCCATCTAATACAATTACCTCAATATATTTTTACTCCATTGTCGTTGTGTATGTATATATTTAAAATTGAGTCGTCCGGGTGCCTGGTATCCCCAACCATATTCGTATGTCCGTCCCTAAATATACTGTGATGGTTTTATGAAAGATTGAGGAATATCTTATTGAAGGACCGAGACAATCCTCATCACAATATATATCATGAGGACTACTTTAATCCTTCAATGAGACAATTCTCAGTCCTCCATGATAACATATCGATATATAAATATATAGTGATTGTATCATGGAGAACTGAAGTGTCACTTAAGGACTGAAACATACCTTAATGAAAATCAACAAAAACTAAAAAAGAAGAATAAAGAAAAAGTAAGTGAAATTAGATTATTGGGAAGAAATTATAAAAAAATAATTTAAATGATATTAGAAAATAAACAAATAAATGAAAAATAAAAAAGAAACATAAAAAATTTTAAAAGATAAGAAATAGAGTGTAAAATTAGATTATGGCAGTATGATTTGAGAAAAAAATAAATGAATGAAAAGGAGAAAAAGATAAAGAATAAAGAAGACAGCAAAAACAAAAGAAAGGGAGAAAGGAAAAAAGATGTACACAAAAAATGATTGTTTATTATATCAGTTATTTTTTATTGTATATAAAAGAGAATTTAAAAAAGAGCAAAAACACATTAATAAAATTAGATTATGGAGGATAAAAAGAACAAAAGAAAAAATTAGAAAGGAACAAGAAATAAATAAATTTTAAGACAAATAGAAAATGAAAAATAAAAACATAAAAATAAAGAAGTCAAAATTGATTAAGAGAAAAATAATAATAAAAAAACATGATTTAGATAATGGAGAAAAAAATAAGAAGAAAATAAAAAGTCGAAAGAAAGAAAAAGAAGAAAAAATATAAATGAACAAAAAAAGAAGAAGAAAGAGCCAAAAATGAGTATGAAAGAAATGAAAAGAAGTAGAGAAATAAAAAAATTGAAAAAAATGATAATTAATTACAGAAGCTATAATAGGACATTGTGTATTAAGTAGTTTAAGGGACATCAAAATTAAAGGCCAGAAGTAGGGGTGTTCATGATTTGGGTAAAGTTTGATCCAAATCAAAAAATTAAACCAAATCAAATAAATAAATCAATTTTTTATTTGATTTGATTTGGTTTTACATTTTTAAAAATCGATAATAATTGGTTTGGTTTTGATTTATTCAAAAAAATCTAAGAAACAACCAAACCAAACCGAAAAATTATATACATATTTTTTTTATAATTATATATACATAATATATTATTTTTTATGAACATTTTTCTATGCAAAGAGTGCAGCACACTAATTCAAAATAATAAGGTATGATGCGTCTTTTATTTGTATAACCATATCATTAGCTTGTGCATTATTTAGTATTTTTATATTATTTACTACATTGGATTAGCTAACAATATAAAAGAAAGTTACACATAATTAAAGTTGTGGTATAAGAATTATAAGATCCAAGATGACACAAAGACACAATTTTTTAAATGAATTATTGTCTTTTTTTTCTTTTGAATGAATCATTTTTTTAATTTTTGTGTATGGTTAATAATCGAATAATCAAACAGAACCAATCGGAAACCGTTAACAACCAAACCGATGGATGTATATTTTATTTGGTTTGGTTTGGTTTTAATAATTTTAAAATTGATTAATTTAGTTTGATTTTGATTTTGATCAATGACCGACTCAAATCAACTCGTGAACACCCCTAGATAGGAGTATGTAATTAATTTATTTTTTGTGGACTACTTTATTTTTTCAGTTACGTATAGCTAATTTAGAGCCTGTTTGGATTGGCTTACTGACACGATCCAACCCACTGGGCCGTGCAGGCACCTACTTTAACACCTAGATAGGAGAACCCTCAACCCCTTATATGAAATAAGTGTTGCGAAAGTTACAGAAAAAATTAATTAATAAGCCAGAAAGTTCTATTAAAACAACAATAAGACTCTTCCAACAGTTTTTATACAAGACTCCAATTTAAACCCACCTCCCCCCAAAGGAAGCTAGTCTAAAACAGGTACAAGAGCTCTACAGAACAGGACATAAGACAAATGAAAAGACACAACCCTAACCACATGAAGGAAAAAGTAGGAGCTGTCGGGAGATCATCTTCGCCTTCATCTAGGGAACTCAATTAATCCTGCAACCAGACTATGCTAAGTGGAATAACAAGATTAGCATCATTACAAACAATACATACTAGTAGGCATTATCGATTAATCTGATGCCGACTGCGTAATATATATGTATAGGAAAATAAGAGAAATCATAAACAATTAAGCTTTATAAATCTGCGCACCTCATCTTGCTAGTAAACTCCTTACTCCAGCCCTTACATGTATTCACCCCTCTACTAACCACGGCTTCAGTACCAACTCCGGTTTATGAACTTGATACCTATGGGTTATGGGCCCACTACGCCTCCGTTGTGCTCACCTTAACATTTAGCCAGCCACAACCTTAGAGACTCATGGCAACTCAATTACCACTAGTCTAGACCCATTTTCCCCTTATAACGTAATGACCTAGCCATCTCATATCCACACCTCACAACTAACTCTAATTCTTACGCTATAACTACAACTACCACTATCCCCTAGTCAAAGCTCCAATGAGAACAACTCTCTGCCAATAAGGAATCTCCACTTTTAAACCTGAAGGTATAGACTATCACACATATCTCAATGTGGCCTAACAAGGTCCACCATCTTACCCACAAATGAGTCTATACTGACTCGAGTCCTTTATTAATAACCTACCACAAAATCAATGGGGCTCTTTTCTAAAAAAATTTCCCTAGCTCATTAACAGCTACCCTCGCTATTACACAATTCACAGATATCATCGGGTCCTCTCATGGTACCATCACACACACATACTTGGCCTTTTCATGTGACCCAAACTCAGCCATATATGTGTCAGAACGTGACACCCGATCCAGAAACATGTCAGAAGTGACACCCGATCTACTAATATGTCGAAACGTGACACCCGATCTAATAACATGTCAGAATGTGGCACCCGATCCTCACAATCACAAATTTATATTTATAATTAAATAGGCAGACAAAACAATACTTATAAAAAGATCTTGCAATCAATCAAGAAAGGTTGCTAACTCCTAATGTTTATCACGATTCTTCTCGTATTTTCTACTAAGGTACGTACAATTATAGCATCTACCGATACACAGGTCTAAATGCGATAATACACTCTCTAATTACCCTAAAAATCATTACACCACTTTCTTATCTAGTTCACTTTCCATTAGACCACTAACAACACTCGAATTCCTACCCATGACTAGTGAACAAGAGCCTAATCATGTAACCTCTCATTAAATCCTTTTTTACTAAGCAATAGGTAAAGATATAACTACTCAGATAAGAGAAGCCTAACATTCTTGGGTGCCAAGAACCTGTGGAGAGATAGTGCGGCTCCAATCCTTAGTTCCAAAAGTCTGACGAGCAAGATAGGCCTAAATTCTACTGGTTGGAAACCTTCCTATGCTGAGATTATTTCTTCTCTTCCCATGTCAGGAGCATTCCTTGGAGGGATTTTCCAGTAACCCTCGCCTCTAATTTACCCTCTGGAAGAAGTAGACAAATAAAAAAATCATGACTTAAGTTCTATCCCACGTTCTCCCATTGGAGCAGTGTCCCTATGGTGGGACTATCCCGCTCTGGCGGAATGGCAGGCCCTAGTTGACTTACTCCTATTAAGATTTTCCTATGTTCTTAATTAATGAGGTTCGAGTCATTACAATATATACCAATTTATCCCTCTTTCATCCCCGAACGATATATGAGAAGAAGGCATGGGGAAAGTCTAAGTACCCTGGACTATGGCACGAGATTTTCTTTAATATACACTAGACGAGAATCACAACGGAAAATTTGACCCAACTAATTAGCACTATTGTCCGCATTATCTAGCTGGAAAGACGCCATCGTGGCGGGATCATCCCACTCTGGCGGGATATAGCGGACAGTAAGAGTGGGGAAAAGAATGGTTCTCCCCATTCTTCTTACCCTCACCCTCAAATTTTGTCAAAAACACTCTGAAAGTCTCCTCTATGGTACGAATCTTATCTAGAACTTTAGATTTACGCTACTATTTACATTCTAACGATAACATGTTAAGAATCAGTAGAGTAAAAAGGCCATGTGGTAGTTTTTCAATCCTTTAAATAACTTGCTTGCATCAATATATTAATGTAGCATGGACCTTCCCCTTACGTTCACAATGTCTTCACGACATCTTGGCCGTAAGGTTAACAACAGATTTTACCCAAATCGGTTTAGAACATGGGGGTGAAATTTAAAAGGTTTTTCTTTGCTAAAACTTCGATTAGGCCATCCATTTAGAGTTTTTGAACCAAACTATTTTGTAAATAATGGGGGGTAGGGCACTTAGGAGCACTAATCTGTAAAAATTTTGGAGAAAACAAGTGATTGGGGTAGGAAGACGCTATGATCATGTTTGAGTTTTTCGACCCAGATGAAGGCATCCCGCTCTGGAGGGATCCTGCCGCTTTGGCGGGATTTCGCCAGGCAGTGGCCTCACTTCTTGGAGCTTTTCCTCCCACTCTTCCTTCTAACCCCTGCTTCTATACCTATACTAACGATTTCTAACTAAATCTTATCAAAATTTGTAGGTACAATATTATGGAACTCAATGACGACACCAACCTCTCCTTCATCCACTTTCCCAATGCCGCCAGCCGGGATAGGCATCACGATTATCGAAACAACAAGTTCCAACCTGAGAGAGATTTCTATATGCTAGGAGTAGCTGACAGGATACATACTTTCCAAGCTCGATTGGAGTTCAGGTGGGGCCTCTTCACTGAAACCCCTCCCTTTTCATGCACAGGATGGGTGAAAATGTTCTACGCCATACTCCCTATGGTACTTTGAGATGACTCTCACCCAACCATCCGTATTCGAGGGGTGAACATCCCACTAAGTTTCCACTATATTAATGTTGTGCTAGAGGTACCTGACGCCTCCAATGATGACTACGAGGAAAAGTTGAGAGAGATAGATATGGAGTGGTTATGGGATACTCTAGTGGCCCAGAGCACCGGAACATAGTCTATTGGCCCAGCACAGAGGGAATCACCAGCACCGACTGGTCAGACGAAGCAAAAAGATGGCTACACCTGATGGCCAAGAGGACCCGCTCTTTTGGAAACCACACCAATGTGACCTTTCCGCGGGCTCTAGTGGTGGTTTGCACCATTTAGGGGATAGGCCTGAATGTGGAGGCCCAGATCGTGTCAAAATGGAAGGTGTTTTTATCAAAGCAATAAAAAGACATTCTTCCTGTCAGGTCTAATTTTTTCCATGTGCAAGATGGCTAGCATGTCGCTTCTGGATTCTTATGAGGTATTCCATATGTATCCCCTCTTTCACCCCTTATTTATTAGGTGGGCTTCTTCCCGAGGGCAGACAAAGTGGAGGATGGACGGGGCCAAGAGTAGCCAAGTAGCAATGGTAGTAAAGGATGAGGTCGAGGATGAGGATGCTTCCCCTCCCACTCAGTCATTGCCACCACCCGACCCTCGCTTAGAGAAGGACCTAGCTACGGTCCGAAGGCAACTAGGGGGAGTTTTGCCCAGACCCCTGGGTTGGAGAGTACCCTCCAGAGAAGTTAGACTCGTACGACGACACACCCCCTCCTTTCCATTAGACATTGTTATCATTTGGTTCTCCCCATTTTAGGTATGTAACAAATAATTATTTCTTTCTCTACTGCTTTCTTGTTTTTGTAAGCGCTTAGATACTAGTGTTTCCTTAACATTGTCTTCCATATTTATATAACTAATTGCTTATGTACTAATCTATCTTTGCTGGGTACTACTTTGATCACAAAGCTTGGTTAAATTATCCCTCGGAGTTCTTTGCAAAACAAGGAAAAAATAAAAGGATTACCTCTGGGATTCTGTCTTGCCTCATTCCACTCTAGCGATCCCGCTTTTGCAGGATATTCCCTCTTTGGTGGAATTTTCTAAGATAGCACCTCAGGAAAACTGTAACACCCCCTAAAACGTTGTATATGATATTATAATTCTCGATAAAAATAATACAACTTTTGTATTTTGGGCATAACTTTTCATAGGATGGTTCCAATTAGGTGATTCAAATTTCTAAATAACCCCAACATCATTACCTACAACCTTTGTTAGACTATATTTTATATTTCAGAGGTTAAGTAGGTCAAATAAATTAATTGTTGTAAGACATGGTACTGTGACGAAATAGACTGTTTGTAGAAGAAAATCGTATCTCACTGTAGGATGCTCCAACTTGGTTGATTCTTGAATGATAAAAGTAGACTTCTAGAACAACAATTCATATGAAACACCAAATCCTAATGACGAAGTTATCTTGTTCAAACACAACTCCGAAAAAGGGTATTCCGTTAAAAGAAGGTTCATCTCATCAACCATGGAAAGATTTAGATCCATTTGACATCACCCATGACATCATTAGTCCTCCATTTGACATCACCCATAACATCACAATCTTCTATTAAATTTTCAGATTTTTCTTTATAATTATTTTAATTATTGTTAGGTCCCTCCTTCACACCTATACATACCCACCTTATTTCATTATTTTGTTCATGAAGCTTTTTCAAGCAATTCTTCTCTATATATACTCTTTTACTCATTCTAAAAATATAGTTTTAGTTCTTAGTAGTGTAGAAATACTATTTTGGTGATTCATATACTCCGTGTAGTACACAAAATGCTCCGACGAGGAGAAAAGGCTAGGATTCAAGAGTGTTCATGAAGTCCTTCGATTCTGAGTAAAGCTTTGGATTCCAGGTATGTAAGGCTTCAATGAGAGTATTTCCTCCACTCTCATGCCTAAAGTATTTTGATTATATGATAAATTATATTTATTTTCTTTAAGTTTTACTCTAAGTTATGTGGGTGTTTATCCATGGGTTTTTCCACCCATGTAGTCCAAAAATATTTCAACTAAATCTCTTGATTTCAAATAAGATTTTCTTATGGCTAATTCTTATTTCTACTTAATAGCATGAATCATGGTTAAACTAATGATTATTGATCTATTTTGATGCAAAATAATTTTATATGTATGAATTGATGATTTTCAAGTAATTTCTCTATTTATCTCTTTAAAGGTTCTTCAAATTCATGATGGGTTGTTTAAAACATGATTTTTAATTAATGAATTTCAAAGTATTTATGCATAATTTTAGTTACATATATGTTTGAAAGTTGAAGTGATTTGAACCCACCTAGTTTTACTATATTTTCAATGAAGTTTGACTTGTAAGCTTTGACTCCAAATGAATATTTATGAAAGCAATGTCTATAATCAAAAGAGAGACTTATGAAATTAACAAAATGATGAAATGATATGAATGATGGATTCTTTATGCAATAAGGACAATTCTTTCTTATTTGAATAACCAAATGTTTTAATGAGCTATTCTACTGAATATGATGTTTTGAATTCTCAAGCTATATTCTATGAATATTTTGAAGTATTAAACTATTCAATGGGATTGACTTAGCACCGAATGGGGTATATAGGTATGATTCGGTAAGGGAATCCTAGTAGCAACCCCTTGTCTCATTAACTATGTGCCAACATAGGAGCCCTTGTAGGCTTAAGCTAATGGATCCATGAAAGCTCTTAAAGTTAAAATTAAAGAAATGAATGAAGTTGACGGAGTTCTACCCGGCAAGTAGTCTCTCCGACCAACGTAGGGGGTTATTTTGGATCCATATAATAGCTCGCATGGTCTTAAATGTCTGTTATGGTCATCTTCCACAAAATGAATATTTTAAAGGATATCTATATGATTGATTATGCATGCATTGCATTATGTTTCATATTACATAAATGTTTTAATGTTTCCTCAATGTTCATGCACGCTTACATACTTAGTACATTTAAAGTACTAATGCATACTCTTTTGCCTACATGATATCACCATCTAGGGACTGGTGCTCCTCCTCGTTCTCCTTCACGTAGCTAGTTGAGATTTTATTTGAAGACTACTTTTGGTGAGTTCCCATATTTCGGGAACAATACTCCTTTATCTTTATAACTTATGATATGTTGAGATCTTTAAACACTTACTATGACATTTCTTTCTATTATGATTGAGGGTGAGCTAGGGACTTGTCTTAGCCCCATTAAATTTAAAAGTTAGAGGTATTGTTGGACATACGTAAGTTAAAGATTTACTATTATGATTTCCGCTTGTTTATTTATTGTCATTACTTATGAAAGGTTAAAAGGATGCTAAGAGGCTTGTTTGAAGTATTTTCGAGTTTCTCATTCGCCATATCACGTCTAGGCCCTACGCTTGGGTCGTGACAAAAAATCCCTGGAGATTTTCCTGTCATCCCATATCCCTTTACGAATTGAAGGGCTATAACTTAGCCCACTTGACTTATTCTAGATGAGGTTCAACATGGTCTCTCCTAGAATCAAACCCAACACTACGCATTTTGAAAACCCCTTCTCCTATTATATTGACATACAATCGGCGCACATTACACCCACATAGACGCTTGTGATTATTGGGAAGGAATACATCAAAATTTTATTTTTAAAGGACCCATTAAAACCACAGTCTAGTAGGTACAACTTCATACGCTTCTCATGATCTCCCAACCTATCCTGGCTATCCCGAATCTAGAGTTTCTCTTATAGTTACTCATCGTTTCTGCCCCCTACTATATTCACGATACGTAATTTATAAAAATGGGGATAACATTCACATAAATAGGTGCATCACTTGATTAAGTCAGGAATTTACATCCTTAATCACATGACCATTTATCATTAGGCTATTGCATACCACCCAGTTATGATTTCCCATTTCCGACTATGACTTATAGAAGTGCACAGAATTATGTCCCATATAATTTTAAGTAATTGGCGTGCATACTTCATAGTCTGTTAACAATTTCAGCAACACCGTGCACATGTCCTCATTATATCACTCTGACAAGTACATTATGCATTTAATCACCTCATATGATTCAGGCAAGTGCTATAACTATAAATTCAAGTAAACCCAAGCATTGTAAATCAGGTAGACAACACTACTCACATAGTTACAAATTTTGAACCATCTCACACAAGCAATTAAAATTCTTAACTTAATTCGTTTCATGGATGACCATCAGTTGGTCATTTATGCATTTACTTAGCCTGTAAGGCCAGATACCAATTGGAACCTTCTCGGTTTTAATCTTTCTTACTTGTGTCCCTTTAGCCACAATAATGACATCAAGTTTACTTCGTTGAGATACCAATTAGAATCAGCAGATACCAATTAGACTCAACCAATACCACATGCAACAGACAGCACAAAAGGAGTGAAGAAATGGAACTGCTTCCTAGAATATTTCATAGTTTCCCAAGGATTAGATGTGGACATTAACAGACCAATCCACAGGAGTCTATTCCACACTAGCTCTTATACTGGGAAACTGGTAACCTGGGCTCTGATATCAACTTCTCACAACATAAACCACTAGGCTGTGTGGCCACCTAATCTAACATCTAGAATTGAGAACTCTTAACCCCTTATATGAAATAAGCGTTAAAGAGGTTACAGAAAAATTAATTAATAAGCCAGAAAGTTCTATTAAAACAACAATAAGACTCTTCTAATAATTTTTATACAAGACTTCGATTTAACCCCCCCCCCTCCCCCCTCCCAAGGATGCTAGCTTAAAAAGGTATAAGAGCTCTACAGAATAGGAAATAAGACAAATGAAAAGACACAATTCCAACCACAGGAAGGAAAAAGTAGGAGCTGCCAGTATATCATCTTCGCCATTGCCTAGGGAAATCCACTGACCCTGCAAACAGACTATGCTGAGTGGCATAGCAAGAGTATTATTAGTATAAATAACACGTACTGGTAGATATGATCGATCAATCAGACACCCACCATATAATATATGTACAGGAAAATAAGAGAGATCATAAATAATTAATCTTTATAAACCTTCCCACCTCAACCTGCTAGTAAACTCCTTACTTCAGCCCTTACCTGTATTCACCCCTCTACTAACCATGACTTCACTACCAACTCTAGTTTACAAACTTGAGACCTATGGGTTATGGGCCCACTACGCTTCCGATGTGCTCGCCCTAACATTTAGCTAGCCACAACCTTAGACACTCACGACAACTCAATTACCACTAGTCTTGACCCCTTTTTACCTTATAACATAATGACCTAGCAATCTCATATCCACGCCTCACAACTAACTCTGATTCTTACAGTACAACTACTACTACCACTATCCCCTAACCGAAGCTCCAATGAGAACAACTCTCTGCCAACAAGCAATGTCTACCTTTAAGCCTGAAGGTATAAATTATCACGCATATCTCAACGTGGCCTAACAAGGTCCACCATCTTAACGACGAATGAGTCTATACTGACTCGCAGTCCTTTACTAATAACCTACCACAAAATCAATGGGGCTTTTTTATAAATCCTTTTCCCTAGCTCATTAATAGCTACCCTCACTATTACATAGTTTACAGGTATCAACAGTTCCTCTCATGGGACCAACCACACACACAGTTAGCCCTCTAATGGGGCCCAAACGCAGCCATATATGTGCCAAAATGTGAAACCTGATCCAAAAATATATTGGAACGTGACACCTGATCTATTAATATGTCAGAATTTAACACCCGATGCAATAACGTATCAGAACGTAACACCTGATCCTCACAATCACAAATCCACATTTATAATTAAATAGGCAGACATAACAATGCATATAAAATCATTCAGATCGTGCACTCAATCAAGAAAGGTTGCTAACCCCTAAGGTTTATCACGATTCTTCTCATATTTTCTACCAAGTTACGTACCATTAAAGCATCTACTGATACACATGTCTAAGTGAGACAATACCACCTCTAATTACCCCAAAAGGCATTACACCACTTTCTTACCCAGGTCACTTTCTGTTAGACCACCAACAACACTCGAATTCCTACCCATGACTAGCGAACAAGAGCCTAATCATGCAACCTCTCATTAAATCCCTTTTTATACTATGCAATGGGTAAAGATTTAACTATTCAGATAAAAGAAGACTAGCCTACTTGGGCGCCAAGCAACTGTGGAGAGATAGTGTGGCTCCAATCCTTGGTTCCAGAAGTCTGACAGGTAAGATAGGCCTGAATTCTGTCAGTTGAAAATCTTCCAGAACTGAGATTCTTTCCCCTTCTCTTCCCAAGTCAGGATCAATCTTTGGAGGTTTTTTTGCAGTAACCCTCGCCTCTAGCTTACCCTTTGGAAGAAGTGGCAAATAAGAAAAATCGCTGCTTAAGTTTTGTCCCATGTTCTCCCGCTCTTGCGGTTTGTATCCCGCTAGAGCAAAGCTGCTATGGCGGGGCTATCTTTCTCTGGCAGGATGGCAGTCCCCAGTTGACTTACTACTATTAAGATTTCCCCCATGCTTAATTAACAAAGGTTCGGGTCGTTACACTTTTAAGTTGCTTATAAGTTATTTTCAGCTCTTTTGAGTATCATTTTATGGTTAAAATAAGCTCAAAAAAATAATTGGACATGTTTGACTTAGCTTATCTAAAGAAGCTTATAAACTACTCTAAATAAGCTAAGCTAAACAGGCACTTAGTAGCTAGTTAGTTGACTATTTAAACTTTTCACTTATTTGTAGTGATTCGATTTTTTATTTTGTAATCTCTTTCTCATTTCTCTTCCTCTGCTTACAATTAATTTATTTAAAAAAAATTAAAATGGACATTTTGTCATGTAGAAATGTTTATTTACCATACCAGCCAGAGAAACTTTTAGAATGGGATAAAAGATACTGTAAATAATAATCTATCTATCTATATTATTATAAAAGCATGAATATAAATATTGATTGACTAAAATATCTACTAAAAGTTGATTTACTTATTTTTCCTTTTAAGTTAAAATTTTCTTCATCTAAAAAATTACTAATGGGTATAAATGTAATTTGCTCAAAAGTTGAATCTCGTGGTCGAATCTTGATTCAGTAGTCGGGTCCCTAATCAAAAGTTGGAGTCGGTCCCTTTGTCGAAAGTCGAAATTGGGCCCTAGATCAAATTCGAGGTCAGATCCTGGTTCGCAAGTCAGATTCAGGGTCTGATATAGGGGTTAGATCTCTAGTCAGAAATTGGGCAAGGTAAGGAGTCAAAAATCCAGCTCGATCTCATGTCGAATGTTAGGGTAGGGTGGGGTCAGATCCCATTTTGAAAGTCAGGTGCAGGGTCGAATCTCCAGTAATAAGTCGCATCCCGATTCGAGAATCGAATCGTGTCCTAGGTCGAGAGTTGATGTCGGAGGTGTGGTCTTGAATTAGTGTCTGATATTAGGTATCCAGTTCGAATGTCAGAATCGAGTTTCGAGTCACGTCTAGAGTCGAATATCAAGATTGGATCTCGAGCCAGAAGTTGGCTCTCAGGTCGAGTCCTGAAACAAGTGTCTGATCGAAAAATGGGTCTGGATTCCGGGTCAACTCTTGGTTTAGAAGTAGATTCTCAATTTAGGTGTCAGGTGTCGAAGTCGGAAGTCGGGGTCGAGTCTCGAATCGGGTGTCTGAATAGGACTCCAAATTAGTCAACGGAGTTCTTTTTTGTATAATAATTGATAGGGAGTAACGTGCAAAACACGTTTATAGACACTAGTACTATATTAAAAGCATGAAGAACCTTAAAATGTTGATTGAACTTTTTGCCCTTCATTAAAAGACTTTGTTTTAGACAAAATTATTTTTCCACCATTTTTTTAAATAATATTAAAATAATAAATATTAATGGAAGTTTCAGAATTCTTCTATAATTACCTTTTCTATATTTCTAAATTATATTAATGGAAGTTCTAAAGGGGAAAGGCCTTAACATGCAACAATAGTTGATAAAAAAATTAGCACGACACTTAAACTATTAGCTTAATTTACCTTTTTAATATTATTATTTTCCCAAATTATTATTAATGGAAGTTCCACGGGAAAAGGTTTTCACATTCTACCATAGTTAATAAAAATTGAGCACGACACTTTAACTACTTTTTAATTAATTTTTATTCTTTTTTCAGTATTAGGAGTATTTTTTAAGTGTTTTCCTAATTTTCTACCATAATTAGAATTACTTTTCTAAGAAAAATATAGGTAAAAAATAAAAACTTCTAATATTTAGTACTTTAAAATTGACTAAAATTTGATTTTTAAATTTTTCCTTATTAAACTATATATGTCATTTAATTATTTTCCTTATATTTAGGACTTTGAAATCAACTAAAACTTGATTATTATTATTTTTCTTATTAAAAGTATGTAGTGTTATGTCGAAAAAGATGGTTTAAAATTAATTTCAACTTTATAGAGAAAAAAATAATTTTAGAAAAGAAGAGTCGCCACTTAATTTTTTAAAGAAATTAAGAAAACTTAATTTAAACAGCCCTAACAGATTTAAGTTTTAGAAATTCAGAGAAAAAAGGTACAGACTTCTTATTTCCACTTTGAAAAGGTGTTAAGCATTCAAAGGGGTCACTAACGCGCGGTTATACAGTGATTTGAAAACTCTATTTTTTGACTAACTTTGGGAAAATGTGTTTAACAATAATCGAGGCATTAAACAATTTAAAGGAATATAAACTTTAAAACATTTAGGATAATTTATAAGAGAAATAAACTTGATATGAAAATGATTAAATAAAGGAGAGATAATTTAAATAAATCATTTAACCAAAATAAATGATCATAAATATGGTCTTTCTTCAAAGTATTTAATTAAGTTAAACTAAACAATTAATGATAAAATTAACACGGGATAAATAAATATCATCAACTAATTAAATAAGAGTAAAGGAAAGCGAAATAATAGAAATTAGTGATGCCTAAGAGGAATCATTTTAGATTTTTAAAAAAATATAAAACTACCCCAAATATATACAAACGAAAATATTTAATAGTACACGGGACAAATATTTATATACTCATATTTTTTGGATCAGCGCCGGCTTATTAATCGGAAGATAAAAATATAGTGTTTTGTCATTTTTTTGCTCGGGTCGACTTCCACTATTTCCAAAAGGTCTATCTACTCCTACCCCTCCTAGGTTTATTTATTGTTTTAATCCTAAAATGATCTAAAAGAAATAATAAAAACTAACGTCTTAAAAGGTGTTTAACGTCCAAACTTAATATCCAAGAGGCATTGAACGTACTATTAGGGTAGATTTTAGACTAAAGAAAATATAGGCATCTTAATTAGACACATCATCAAACAAAATAGATAAAACGAGCAGATAGCACATAGAATCTCAAGTAAGCCTCTAGATTAATTAATTAACATTCTTGAAAACACTGTTATGTCAAAAAAAATGATTTAAAATTAATTTCAACTTTATAGAGAAAAAATCAATTTTAGAAAAAAAGGAATCGCCACATAATTTTTTAAAGAAATTAAAAAAAAATAATTTAAAAGATCCTAACGGATTTAAGTCTTAAAAATTCAGAGAAAAAGGTACGAGGTTCTTATTTCCACTTTGAGAAGGTGTTAAGCATTCAAAGTGGCCGCTAACGCGAGGTTATTTGATGATTTGAAAAATATTAATTTAAAAGGAAACGAAGACTTTAAAATTATTTTTTAGAAAAAATGATCAAACTTAAACATTGAAAATAATATACATGTATATAAAAAAAATTAAAAAAGTTTATCAAATGCCTAAGTAAAGGTAGAAAATCATCTAAATAGTAAATTAACATGAATTGATTTATCTTTAGGAAAATCTAATTAAGTTAAAACAAATTAAAATTAATATCTAAGAAAACATAAATAACATAAGTGAATAAATTATTACAATCCGAATTAATATAAACAAACAATAAATAACACATGAAAATATTGCCCGACACTTAGTTTTTGTACACCTGGACTAAGCTATTGGGCCATCTACGTTTTGGGCCTTAAGCACAATTCCACTGTATATCGCAGCTGTATACACACTGTATATCAAAATGTATATTACTGTATATTAGACTGTATATATATTGTATATTAGACTGCTTATATACTTTATATCAATGTATACGACACTGTTTTCCACCTGTATTCCATGTATACAACCCAATATCAATATATAAATCATGAATATTATCTTTGTTTCCATTTTTCAACTTTTCAGCATTTCAAACAAGATGATGAGAGACTCAAAACTCAACGATATGCAACGATGGGGTCCAAAGATGGACTCGAATTGATATCACATGTACCAAAATAAAATTACATAAACATTTACTTATTTTTAGCTAAACCAAAAAACATATCATGATATTTTAAGTTATCAAATTGATAAGCATCCTAGAAGTGACTAACAACATGCATATATGTGGACAAAAGAAAGGAAAGAAGAAATATATTCAAATAACTAAAGAACGCGGATTTAATATATACGCTATACTAGCTCAAATTTTTAAAAAAGAATTAAATTAATTAGGCCATGAAAGTTCTAATTGAATAATAACTTTAAGCATATTTTTGTTATCTAAATCATGTTAAAAGAAGAAATTTAAAACATGAAAATCTATATTGTCAAAGAAAACTATTTGGAAAAATAATGAACAAAACTAAGAGCTTTCATGAAATAATCCTAACACATGATAGCTAATTAATTCTAACACATGCTTACTATAAAAAATTTCTATCATTAATCTAATTATTCTTAATGCATGCTAACTAAAAAAAATAAGATTACGAATCAACTAAATATAAATATGAAATAATTAAATAAAATAAAGCTGAAAAAAGATTTGGGCAGCAAGACTGAAGACGATGAGCGGAAGACAACTTCACCACCACCTAAAAGCTTGATAGAACTCCAATCTACCAAAAAAAAGATTAAAAATTTAGACTCGAATCTTCGTGGGTTCGACGTTATAAGAACATTGTTCTTAGCCTAAATTTTGACTTCAATCTCCTATTTTCCTTAAAGAAAAATATAGATTGAAAACTAAAAATTTCCACAACTTTTAGGCCGGGGACAGGAGTCCAAAATCCTAGCCAAGTTAAGAAAATTTCTAACTTTAGGGTGACTAAAAAACCTCCCACTTCTTCTCCCTTCTTAATAAGAATATGAGCCTTTATATAGGCTCCAAAAACATCAAATTTTCATACAATTTTCGATGTGGAGATTGGGGACTTTTATTTTTCATTTTATTTTTAGAAAAAACTAAAATTTTCAAAAATGCAAACTATAATTAAACTAACCTAACTAACATTCGAATAACTACATAAATAGTAAATAAAGATATAGTTTATAGAAATATGTACATTATACTAAAATTTATAAAAAAAATAAAAATAGTTAAGAATAACATGAAAATATCTTTGTTTTTATAAAAGCTAATTATTTCAAAAATGTTTGAAATTCAAAAAACTTGATAGCTAATTTACGTTGTGGAGGGTCAAAATTGGGTGTCAACAAACACAGATAGATAGTGGAAAGTCATAAGAATTACCGTGTGTGTGTACATAATCAAACGTATGTATCATAAATATAAAAACTTGAATAACATGGAGACAAATTTCATTATTTAGACATATGAAGACAATTTTAATTACTAAGGTGATTGTAATAAAAGAAGACATGCTTGACAATTTTAGTTATTAACTAATAGTGTTTATAAAATTCTATTAACATGATTTTTAGTTAATAGCATGCTGAAAACTTATTAAAATACTATAGATATGGTTTCTGAATATTGTGTTGAAAATTTATTAAAATGTCACAGGCATAATCTCTTTATAAAATAACATTATGAAATCTTATTTAAAATCCTATAAGCATGATTTCTAACAATATATTGAAAATTTATGAAAAATAGTAAGCATGCTTTCTAATGCAATTATATGCTGAAATATTTATTAAAATGTTATAGGCACGGTTTCAATATAAAATATTATGATAAATAATTATTAAAATCTTATATGCATGATTTTTACATATAATATCATGATAAACATTTATTAAAATCCTATGAACATGGTGCCTAAATTAATAAAATATATGTTATCAATATTAGGCATGATTAATTAGGGAGGTCAATCTTAACCTATAGGCATGATTTCTACCTAAATTAACCTTCTGAAAATATTTATTACATTCTAATAACATGCTAAAATTTAAAGATGATTTATAATTACTAAAATATTCATCAAGTCCTATAGACATGATTTGCTACATGATATTAACATAAAAACCCTATGAACATGACGTCAAAATAACTAACATGTTGAAAATATTATTAACCTATAACCGTAGTTTCTAAATAAAGTATATATTGAACACATTTATTAAAGCCTATAAATATAATTTCTTTATGAATTAACATGCTGAAAATATTTATAGTCCTATAGGCAAGATTTCCTAGGGGATACAATATGCTAAAACTATCATTAAATCCTATAAGTGTGATTTCTAAATTCTATATAATATAACATGCTCAAAATATAATTAAATCCTATAGGCATGATTTTCTAGATGATATAATATGCTGAAGATACATTTAAAGCTATGGGCGTGGTAATAAAAAAAATAGCATGATAACTATTTATTTAAATCGTATTGGCATTGATACATGCTCTAATTTAAACTTGATCAAACAATTATTCTAATAACATGAGTTGGTGGTTTTAAATTTAAACAAATTGAAACATGTAAAAAGTTAGGCAAATCATTTTGAAATACATATTATAATATACAATAAGGTAACATTAGGATTAAATTATTTGTATATTAAAACTTTAGGTCTTTTTCAATTAAATAAATAAATACCTATCGAAATAATACTCAAACCCAAATATAGAATTTTATCTAAACATGATGATAATGGCATGATTTTAAAATTTAAGCTCAAACACTTACTAATATAGCCACATGTACACGCAATACATCATTTAAAAATAAAATAAATGCAGATAGCACATTAGTTCCCATCCCCCTTAAATAGTCCCCACATATTTATTATTATTATATGAGCAATTTTCTTTACATACAAATTATTGTAGAGCCAAAAGAATAAATACAATAAAATACATAAGTTTGTCAAAAACTTAAACTAAATACATCCGAAAGTCCCCTCCCGACAACTCTTCTTATCTTGAACCTCTAGAGTTCAAAAACCTGTTTAAAGGACATGAACAAGCGATATATGATAACACACAATACACATACGATATTATGACATTTACAGGCAAATAGAGAAGAGAATATAATTATCATATCTCTGTAAAATGAACAAGTATACACAAAGGGAAAAGGGATTTAGATACTAACCTGGATGCTTTCTACATTTTTTATTTAACAAGCTATACTATGCAATAACTTAAAGTAAAGACTATTAATAGAATAAGAAAAGAATTACTAACCAGTTAATAAGAGTTTTATTAATATGCAAAAAAGTAGCAATATCCGAGATCCAAACCAGTGACAGAGTAACCAAAATGCCAAAAGAAAGAACATGGGAGAAATGAGTATTTTTTGTTAAAAATATTATATGTTCTAATGAATATTAGATGTAAAAATGAAAAGTAAAAAATTATGTTCTTCTCTTTTTCTTTCTCTATGCTCTGTGTTTTGTGTTCTCTTTTTTTTTTTTCTGTTTGTTCCTCTGTGTGTGTCTGTCCTCTCCTAATGAAGATGAGAGGTCTTCTTATTATAGTCATCAAAGAATAGATAAGAAAATCAACAAAAATGATTGGCCACTATTCTTAATCAGACTTTTCTCAAATAATTCAAATAAAGGAGCAAATATTTCAAAAAGGAATATCAAATTTCAACAACAAAATCAAACAAAAATTTCAATCATGAAATCTGTCAAAATTACAAAAACCAAATCAATTATTGTGATGTGGTCAAATTTAATCAAACATTATTTCAATAATTGGTGAAAAAAGTCACGAAGAACAACTAATATTTGTCAGAAAAGTCTCAAATATCATGCCAAGAGGGACCCATTGTCAATAATTGTAAAGAAATTATTTATTTAATTTAAAGAAATATTCAATTATAGGCAGAAATAAAGTAACATTTACTATAATAGGAACAAGTAAGAATCCAAAGAAATTAGATTTAGAGTTGTTCAAATTTTAAGAACATCAATTATATATGCTATGAAAGGGAAAATTGATCAAGAAATATTATATTTTACCATAATTAGACTTCGAAATTAGGTGACCATTTAACAAATCAGATTACATCACATTTAAGCTAATACATAATTTCGGAAGCAGCATGGAGTATACCAAAAAGTGATTTTCAATTTCGTATCAAAATTACTTAAATTCAAATACCAACAAATCTTAATAATATCTAGACCAGTGACTGTCACGACCCAAAATGGGCCGTGAGTGGTACCCACACTTAACCTCCTAGGTGGTAGAACCAACGATGTGAACCCCAACTTATAAAGTATAATAATAACGTGGAAGCTCAAACTTATAAAGTAAGAAATAACAATCCACAAGAGTTTACTACATAACGTTCCCCAAAATCTAAAAGTCATCACATCAAGGACATATAATTCTAAATACTAAGTCTAGAATGTCAAACACTAAAATAAAATAAGTGACATAGTTCGTGTCCGAACACTAAGGACATCATGTCATGACTAAGAGAATCCATCACGAGCTAGAAGGATAGCTCGCCCTTAAATCCGATGAACTTGATACGGACTAGAGCTGAGGTCGAGTCGAAGTTTATGGAACACTCGCTGCACTCCACAAAATAAAACAAAGAAAGATACAAGTAGGGGTCAGTACAGGACAACATGTACTGAGTAGGTATCATCGGCCGACTCAAAATAGGAATCAATATGCAATAAGTAATAGTGGAAAATCAACCGTAGCACTTAATATGTGGCAACCAACAAGATCAAGATCAAGTGACAACACAATGAACAATTTCATAACCAATCAATAATATCAAGATCACACAGGAGGACTCATGCCTTCACATCACACTCTTTTGGAAAATGAGTTATTGGAGATTGGGTAGCATTAAGTCATTTTAAATTGTTCTCCTTTTATATTACCGTGCCGGAACGTGACACCCGATCTAATAATACCGTGTCGGAACGTGACACCCGATCCAATAATATCATGTCAGAACGTGACACCCGATCTAAATATACCGTACCGGAACGTGACACCCGATCCAAATATACCGTGTCGGAACGTGACACCCGATCCAAATTAATTTATCATTCTTCATGATTACAATCTACTTCATTAACAATATTTTATCAAGCCTTCTTTATTGAAGACACCATTTTTGATAAGGCAAGTTCAAGATTATGGATTTCATGGCCTCGGGATTTCAGACCAATCACAACAACATATCAACCATCCAAACCACAACAATTAAATGCGTAGTAAACTTCACACATTACTCAATGAATATCAATCACTATTAAGAGTCTATCTATGATATAGAATAAAAACCATAACCTACCTCAACTGAAGAACTGAAGTCAAGCAAGCTAATCCACCAATGTCTTTCCTTTCTTTGGAGCCTCAGAACGTTTCCAATCTATCAAATATATAATATTTATAAGTAAACTAGTTCGTAGGCACCAATATTATTTATATGTTTAACCTAGACCCCACAACAAACTCAACTCTATAATCAATTCTCTAAAATTCAAGCCTAGGGTTAAGTCTCAATTTTCTCAAATATCATCTACCTAATAGATAAAAATATATCATCTACACCTAATCATTAATTAATGATAGAAACTAAAATTCGGTGCCCTCAGAACACCCAAAACAATTAGAACGTTAAAATAACCATGAAAAGTTTGCACTTTCAATTTCTCATCCACTTCAATTATTAATATAATAATACTATGACCATTTATCCATATATAAAATCATAGGGATTAGGAATTGGTTATATATATATATATATATATATATATATATATATATTCCTTTACCTGAAGAAGCCTTCAATTGTTCCTAATAAAGAAAACTAAAATTTGTTCCTATCCAAAAACCAAAAACGAGCAGTGACTACTTTAGCACCTAAAATTTCTTAGATTTTTTGTTCCTTTTTCCCTCAAGTCAACAATACAACATACTAATACATCCTTATAACATTACACGGATTTCAGTGGTTACCTTGGGCTGCTTCTGTCGTCCGCAGGTATGTTTCTTCTTCTCTCTTTTCTCATTTCAGTTTTGTGTAGTAATGAACAATTAAAATATTAAACCCTATTCCACTTTATTTTAAATAAATATAGAATAAGTGGTATAGAGTACTAATTAAATTATCAACTTAGCCCATTAATTAAATTAGTTATTTAAATTTACCCCTTAATTAAATAACCTTAGTTATCAATTAGTCCAAAGTACCCACTAAAAATTTACGGGATGAGTCTTTTATGAAATAAAAAGTCATAGTATACAAAACGACCTAAAGGGTCGTTATAACAGATACCAATTTACCTACCGTTCGTCCTCGAATGGTCAAAAGAAGAGTGAGGATAGAAAATGGTACCTGACTTGACGAACAAATGTGGATATTTTCCACGCATGTCAGCCTCAATCTCCCAAGTGGACTCCTCAACCAGACGATTCTTCCATTGAACCTTCATAGAAGCAATCTCTCTTGACCTCAACTTGCGGACCTCCCTATCAAGAATAGCTACAGGCTCCTCCTCATAAGACAAATTCTCATCAAGCAAGACTGAATCCCAATGAATAACCCTAGGCGCACTCCAGACAAACCTGGAGGTAAAGCCAATTCATAGGCCACCTCTCCAACACGCTTAAAAACTTCAAACAACCCAATATACCTCGGACTAAGCTTACCTCGCTTACCGAATCTCACCACACCCTTCATGGGTGAAACCTTCAACAACACTTACTCTCCCTCCATAAACTCCATGTCCCTGACCTTTCGGTCTGCATACCCCTTCTGCCTGCTCTGAGCTGCTAGAAGCTTCTCCTGAATGATTTTCACCTTCTCTAACGATTCCCTCAAAAGATCAGTTCCCCAAGGTCTCACCTCAAAATGCATCAAACCAACCAATAGGAGACCTACATCTCCTCCCATACAACACCTCAAACGGAGCCATATCAATACTCGAGTGATAGCTATTATTATACGAGAACCCTGCCAGGGGTAGGAACTGATCCCAATGACCACCAAAATCTATCACGCATGCACGAAGCATATCCTCCAGCACTTGAATTGTCCTCTCAGACTGCCCATCAGTCTGAGGGTGAAATGCAGTACTAAGATCCAATCTAGTACCTAACTCAGCATGCAAAGTCCTCCAAAAGTTAGAAGTAAATTGTGTACCTCTATCTGATATGATAGAAACCGGAACTCCATGTAATCGAACAACCTCGCGGATATAGAGTTTGGCTAACTTCTCTGCATCATAAGTCACCTTGACTGGAATGAAGTGAGCAGACTTAGTTAACCTGTCAACAATCACCCATATATAATCAAACTTACCCAATGTCTTTGGAAGTCCAACCACAAAATCCATTGCAATCTTTTCCCACTTCCATTCAGGAATGGGCATTCTTTGAAGTGTCCCTCCAGGCCTTTGGTGTTCATATTTTACCTGCTGACAATTTGGACAATGGGCAACAAAATCAGCAATGTCACGCTTTATTCTGCTCCACCAATAATGTTGTCTCAGATCGCGATACATCTTGGTTGCACCAGGATGTATAGAGTACCTCGAACTATGAGCCTCTGCAAGAATAGTCTGGATCAAAGTATCAATACGGGGCATACATACCCGCCCATTTAATCCTCAAGACGCCTTCCTCATCGATCACAGCCTCTTTGGCCTCTCCTTGCAAGACCATATCACGAATCTGGCTCAGCTTCTCATCATCAAACTGCTTTTCTTTAATCTTGTCAAGGAAAGAACTTGCCTCCACACAGGCCAAGAATCCTCCTTTCTCGGTTACTTCCAGCCTTATAAAGTCATTAGCCAGAGTTTGAACCTCTCTAGCTAATGGACGTTTAGAAACCTGCAAATCAGCTAAACTTTCCATGCTCCCTGCTTTTCTGCTCAAGGCATCAGCCACTACATTAGCTTTTTCTGAATAATAAAGAATAGTGATATCATATCTTTTAGCAATTTTATCCACCTCATCTGCCTCAAATTCAAGTCTCTTTGAGTAGATCAATATATCATCAATAAAAATAATAACAAAGAGATCTAAATATGGCTTAAAGATTCCATTTATCAAACCCATGAAAGTAGCAAGCATATTTGTAAGCCCAAAAGATATTACCAAGAATTCATAGTGTCCATACCTAGTTCAAAAAGTAGTCTTCGGTACATAGGCTGCCCGTATTTTCAGCTGATGGTAACCGGACCTCAAATTAATTTTTGAGAAAACACAAGCACCCTCAAACTGATCGAATAAATCATCAATGCGAGGAAGGGGATACCTATTTTTAATAGTCACCTTGTTCAACTGCCTGTAATCTATGCACATACGAAGGCCACCATCCTTCTTCTTCACGAATAAAATTGGAGCACTCCAAGAAGAGGCACTCGGTCTAATAAAACCTTTACCTAACAACTCCTGAAGTTGGGTCTTCAACTCCCTCAACTCAGTCGGGGCCATTCTATAAGGTGGAATGGAAATAGGGCGAGTACCGGGCTCCAGGTCGATACAAAAATCTATATCCCTATCAGGTGGCATACCAGGTAAGTCTGCGGGAAAAACATCCATAAACTCACACACTATAGAAATAGACTCAATCGATGGCACTTCAGAACTATCATCCCTGAGATGTGCTAGAAAGGTTAAACAACCCTTACTTACTAACCTCTTAGCATGAAGAAAAGAGATAATCCGAACTGAAGAGGGAAGATAGTCACCATTCTATACCAATTGATCCGTCTCAGGCTTGGCTAATGTCACAGTCTTAGCATTGCAATCTAAGATAGCAAAATTTGGAGAGAGCCAAGTCATACCCAAGATTACATCAAAGTCAACCATCTCCAGAATAATTAAATCTACATAAGTTCTGCTCTCCATAAAAGTCACAAGGCAAGACCTATACACTTTCTCAACTAGCACAGACTTACCAACAGTAGTAGAAACACGAATAGGCATGTTAAGTAAGTCACAATGTAAACCAAGTCCGTCAACAAATGTGGAAGATACATAAAAAAATGTGGATCCAGGATCAAACAATACAAAGCCAAGCGATCGCATACCAGAAGAGTACCTATGAATAACAGCATTGAATGTCTCTACCTCTGACCTCTCGAGGAAAGCATAACAATGGGCTCTGTAGCAAAGCTATCTAGCTTCACCCCCTCCACCTCTATCACAAAATCAACCACTTTTAAAGGTCTAACCTAATTTTATATGCACGTTCTTACTAAAATCTTCGATTGCCTTTACCCAAGTTTACTTGTTGGGTCTTCTTGTACCCATAATCTTGTTGTTCCCATACCGATCCACTTTTTTAGAGCTTACGACGAAGTCACCAATCCTTATTTAGAATCTTTGGAATATACTCAACAACCTAAACGCATTAATCGTATCTAAGATCTACCCCTAGAACATAATATACCTATCAAAAAGACCTTACCTCAAATAATCCACACCTTCTTACTCATTGAATAACTACAAAACATTATCAAATTTGACCCATTCTATCTCTATCACAAGCGATATATATTCTTTCATAGGCCAGGTCGCTAGCAGAAGTAACACAATCCATAATCTAACCAAGTAAGCATCGATATCATTATAGTAGTGATATCCTGACCCTTTTTGATATACACTCAATCTATGAAATTGCAATAGAGATTCTGACCACAATCCTTTCACAAAGTGGCAAAATCCATTTTTCTGGACTGAAGCAAAGTTGCATATTTGGATAAGGCATGAAACCTCATCTCACAGGTTACAACGAATATCTTTCCTTGCTCTATATTTTGAAACTCATCTCCCCTCTTGTCCCTCTAGGTCCGGGGGATATACTTTTCTATGAAGAAGTCAGAAGACGTTGCCTAGCTGTCTGATCTCTGCCCCTGGTGGGCTTTCTCCTGTGACCTCTACCATGATCTCTCGTCACTAACCCCCTCTAGCTACAACCCTAATGGCTGGCTTAGGCGATGCTATTGTTTTAGTACTGAACATTTGAGAAAATAGAGTGAAGAAGGTCAGATACCAATTTGTATCACCTAGATACCAATTTGTATCACCTAGATACCAATTGGATTCAAGTAATAACACAAAAGAAAGAAGGAATGGAGTTTTCCTAAAGTCCCGTAGCCTCTCGAAGAAAAGTAAAGGCGTCCCCGTACCGTTCCGTAAGACTCTACTAGACCTGTCCTTGTGTGATGAGATCACCGAACCTAAAGCTCTGATACCAAGTTTGTCACGACCCAAAATGGGCCGTGAGTGGTACCCACACTTAACCTCCTAGGTGGTAGAACCAACGATGTGAACCCCAACTTATAAAGTATAATAATAACGCGGAAGCTCAAACTTATAAAGTAAGAAATAACAATCCACAAGAGTTTACTACATAACGTTCCCCAAAATCTAAAAGTCATCACATCAAGGACATATAATTCTAAATACTAAGTCTAGAATGTCAAACACTAAAATAAAATAAGTGACATAGTTCGTGTCCGAACACTAAGGACATCATGTCATGACTAAGAGAATTCATCACGAGCTAGAAGAATAGCTCGCCCTTAAATCCGATGAACTTGATACGGACTAGAGCTGAGGTCGAGTCGAAGTTTATGGAACACTCGTTGCACTCCACAAAATAAAACAAAGAAAGATACAAGTAGGGGTCAGTACAGGACAACATGTACTGAGTAGGTATCATCGGCCGACTCAAAATAGGAATCAATATGCAATAAGTAATAGCGGAAAATCAACCGTAGCACTTAATATGTGGCAACCAACAAGATCAAGATCAAGTGACAACACAATGAACAATTTCATAACCAATCAATAATATCAAGATCACACAGGAGGACTCATGCCTCCACATCACACTCTTTTGGAAAATGAGTTATTGGAGATTGGGTAGCATTAAGTCATTTTAAATTATTCTCCTTTTATATTACCGTGCCGGAACGTGACACCCGATCTAATAATACCGTGTCGGAACGTGACACCCGATCCAATAATATCATGTCGGAACGTGACACCCGATCTAAATATACCATACCGGAATGTGACACCCGATCCAAATATACCGTGTCGGAACGTGACACCCGATTCAAATTAATTTATCATTCTTCATGATTACATTCCACTTCATTAACAATATTTTATCAAGCCTTCTTTATTCAAGACACCATTTTTGATAAGGCAAGTTCAAGATTATGGATTTCATGGCCTCGGGATTTTAGACCAATCACAACAACATATCAACCATCCAAACCACAACAATTAAATGCGTAGTAAACTTCACACATTACTCAATGAATATCAATCACTATTAAGAGTCTATCTATGATATAGAATAAAAACCATAACCTACCTCAACCGAAGAACTGAAGTCAAGCAAGCTAATCCACCAATGTCTTTCCTTTCTTTGGAGCCTCAGAACATTTCCAATCTATCAAATATATAATATTTATAAGTAAACTAGTCCGTAGGCACCAATATTATTTATATGTTTAACCTAGACCCCACAACAAACTCAACTCTATAATCAATTCTCTAAAATTCAAGCCTAGGGTTAAGTCTCAATTTTCTCAAATATCATCTACCTAATAGATAAAAATATATCATCTACACCTAATCATTAATTAATGATAGAAACTAAAATTCGGTGCCCTCAGAACACCCAAAACAATTAGAACGTTAAAATAACCATGAAAAGTTTGCACTTTCAATTTCTCATCCACTTCAATTATTAATATAATAATACTATGACCATTTATCCATATATAAAATCATAGGGATTAGGAATTGGTTATATATATATATATATATATATTCCTTTACCTGAAGAAGCCTTCAATTGTTCCTAATAAAGAAAACTAAAATTTGTTCCTATCCAAAAACCAAAAACGAGCAGTGACTACTTTAGCACCTAAAATTTCTTAGATTTTTTGTTCCTTTTTCCCTCAAGTCAACAATACAACATACTAATACATCCTTATAACATTACACGGATTTCAGTGGTTACCTTGGGCTGCTTCTGTCGTCCGCAGGTATGTTTCTTCTTCTCTCTTTTCTCATTTCAGTTTTGTGTAGTAATGAACAATTAAAATATTAAACCCTATTCCGCTTTATTTTAAATAAATATAGAATAAGTGGTATAGAGTACTAATTAAATTATCAACTTAGCCCATTAATTAAATTAGTTATTTAAATTTACCCCTTAATTAAATAACCTTAGTTATCAATTAGTCCAAAGTACCCACTAAAAATTTACGGGATAAGTCTTTTATGAAATAAAAAGTCATAGTATACAAAACGACCTAAAGGGTCATTACAGTGACACACATACCAAAATTAACAAAAATAATTTGGCAAATTCAAGGCGAATTTTAGAAAAAATGGAGGTTTTAGACCCAAAAATACAAAAGGTTTTATGATTTTGAACAGAATCCACAATAATATAGCAAAAAATAAACTTATCATCAAACTAACTTCAGACCACATTGAATTCAATTAGGCTAGAATTGAAATGAATTGGATAAAAAGGACAATGCTTAAATAAAATAGAGGAAAATTGAATAGATTGCTACCTAATTAATAACCATAATATATATATTGAATAAGGAACATCATAAACTTTGTCAAGTATATATATAATAGTACTAAAATAGAAGTATAATATATATATATATATATATATATATATATATATATGTATATAATAAACTTAATTAAGTAATATTTTACATATAAAGAAAATACACACATACACATAATCTATATTAAATAGACACATAAAAATATTTGAACGTATGAAGCTTGTTATTTTTTTTAAAATAAAAATAATAAAGATAAAAGTAATACTATTAATAAATAGCAAAAATATTATAAGTTATGAATGCCAAAATATACGATTTATTGGTTAAACTAAATATAAACTCACTTACTTAATAAAGAAATATTTTTAAAAAAATGTCTATTTATTAAGACAACAATCCAAAAAGTAGTTATATAGATTGGTCAAAATTGAGTGTCAACATGTAATATACCATATATGTAAACAAAAGCAAATACATCACGTCATACAATTTTCTTGCACTTTGAGCTCCTTTGAAGTTAGGAGTTCTTTTATTTATATGAATTTTAAATAAAATTTTTGATTACTTTTCAACTTCAAATTATCACTTTAGGTTTATGCTTTAGTAACTAATTATCATTTTAGCTGGATAAAAAAATAAAAAAAAAAGTAGAAGAATGGGACTCAATAATTAATGCAATATTGTCGTTGGAATAAAAAAAAAGTAGAATAGGTTAGATCATGAGATTTTAAAATTGATATAATCATTAAAATAAAATATGCATGCGAAACACATCATACACCAAAAATATTATTTAGAAAAAAAATCAAACTAAATAAATTATTATATTAAACATTAACATGTTTATAAGTACAAAATATTATATAAATAATTTAATTAGTTTTCTCATCTTTGCAAGTTCATATACAGTATATTTAACTATTTCATTAAAGTAATAAAATTTATTTATTTCTATTACATGATTATTGTATCTATTTTAATGATAAGTACTATTTATTTGCTTTTTCTATATATAATTTTTAATTAACGTGGCACACACATGCAAAACACGTACACAGAACTAGTATTATATTAAAAGCACGAAGGTCCTTAATAATGTTTTTTGAATTTTTTTCCCTTCACTAAAAAAATTTGCTTTAGACAAAATCATCTTTTCATTCTTTTCCTCAAAATATAATTATTTAATTATCATATTATATATAGAATTTTAAAATTAATTTAAAATATAATTATAAAATATTTGTAACATGTAAGAAAAATATTTAATATTTTAAAATTGAATAATTGCATCCTAATACAAATCACATGTTCTACTTTAGATTTGTATTAGGACACAATTTAGTCAATTTTTAGTTTGGTCCAATAAGTAATTTAATTGCATTCTTAAAAAAATCATTGGTTAATAAATTTATTTGGAATGTCTCTTGTAATTATATGAATGGTTCAAATAATATATATGAGATAATAATTAAATTTGTTATATATGATATTTGGGAGAGAAAGTTATACATAAACTATGCAGTGGTTGTTATTTTCTTTGTTCCAAGTGTACTAACTTTTCTAATAATGAAAAACCCGAAATAGAAAAGAATTTCATCTTGAGGATTCTTCATCGTCAATCATGGGAGAAAAAGATACAAATAGATTCTAATTAGGAGAGGATGTATGCACTTTCTCTTTCTTTAGGTTTTAGGACACTTCCTAGAAAGATACACAATTTCCATTCCTTCTGCCTAAGAAAAAGAATATAGCATAGCAATTGCTTTGACTTCAACTATTATATTAATTTAATAATATTTAATTTAATTTTTCAATTGAATGAATATTGCATTTGTCTCAAAGCAATTGTTGTTCATGCAATTTATTTTTATTATATTTACTTTTTATATTAGTAGATGTAAAATTTACATGCAATGCTTTCCCTTTTTTCTTTCTTTTTTTAATTTTAATTTATTTTGATTATGTTATATAACTATATTTTGGTATTTTGATTTTAAAACTTATTTCTTGAATTAGAAAAGTAAGGTTATAATTAAGTTTAATTTTGATATGCAGAGCTTTTATTTGAATGTTGAACTTATAAATTTAGGGTTATAATCGATTCTTTCAATTTAAGCTTAACTATTAATTAAGTTTGAAGTCGGATCAAGTACATTATTCATTGTAAATCGAGTTTAATTATTTTTAAAATTAAGAATTCTAAAATATTTGGTAAGAAATATTAAGAGAATTAATAATTAAGAAATTACTAATGTCGATAGGTGACAAGAGTCCTAAAACATATGAGAAGAACTTGATCAAATAAATACATGGAGAAGTCTATATAGAAAGGTATAAGGTGAAAATTAAACGGATTATCCATTAAAGTGGTTCTATATATGAGGCAAAAAAAGGGTTGTCCACTAAAGCAGATCTTGAAAATTTCAGGAAATAAAAGGTAAAATTAGTGAGAGAGAAATATATAAAAAAGATATACAAAAGATAATGTATGTTTAATCCAATAAGGGGTAGATGACATTAAAGATACATTTGATACTGCAGGTCGAGGGTGTTTTGAGGAGAATCAAGAAGCAAGGAAGAGAGTTCTCGAAAATCATATTTTACCTCTAAATGATGAAGAGCTATTAAGACAAGTCGATCCAACAGGTATCAATTTCTGAGTTCATGGGGGAGTTGTTAACCATATGCAAGCTACCATGGTTAATAGTTTGTTAGATATGGTTAATAGTTTGTTAGAAGTTAGTTGAAGTTAGTTGAAGTTTGTTAGAGGTTAGTTGTAGGTTGATAGTGACTTGTAACTAACTAATCTAACTCTATAAATACAACTCACTCACACCACATGAAAGGTGAGAGTGTATGCATAATGTGATCATTTTGGATAGCAATGTAATCTTCTCTCTTCTTCTCTTCTTCTCTGCAACTTTCTCTGTTTTCCTTTCTTCTGCTGCACCTGCAGCTTATCTCTTCTTCGACTTCCATTATTCCTTCTCGTCTAACTCATCTTGACTCATATAGTCGTATAACAAGACTCCATCACCGAAGTTATCATGGTATCAGAGCATTTGGTAAGTTTCTAGAACTGGAAACCGAGAAGTGCAGGTGCTCGTCTTGAAAGGAGTTTGAGTCGCAGTAAATTTTCAGCATTTCAGCATTCTCAGCTTTCGAAGAAAGTTCAATGGTGAATCTAGGTGAAGCTGGTGAAGCTGCAACTGGAAGACTAGGCGCTGAGAATTTCAACTCAAACACAGCAGCATTTGAGTTGGTAATACCAAACATTGATCACAATCATCCTCTCTTCTTCCATCAAAATGATACTCCAGGTAGCTCATTAATTTTTCTTCAACTAGTTGGTTCAGAGAACTACGCGATCTGGAGTAGATCAGTGAGAATTGGATTAATAGGCAAGAGTAAACTTGGATTCATTGATGGTAGATATCCTAAGTCTAAGTTTGGACCTGAGTTGTCTGATGCTTGGGAGAAGTGTAATGCTGTAATCCTCTCTTGGATTATGAATGCAGTTCGACCAGGATTGCTGGGAACTGTGGTGTATGGAGGAGATGCACACAAGGTCTGGTGTGATCTAAAGGAAAGGTTTGACAAGATAAATGGAGCTCATGTGTATCAACTCCATAAAGAAATTCATGGTCTAAGTCATGGAACCATGTCAATTTCAGATTACTATACAAAACTCAAAAGTTTGTGGAATGAATATGATTCAATTATGCCTTGTCCATGTTGTTCATGCCCTGAGTCTAAGAAGTTTCAAGATCACTATGAGTATCAAAGGTTACTAGAGTTCCTAATGGGACTAAATGAAACCTACTCTGCAGTTAGAGGACAGATTTTGATGCAGTCTCCAACTCCAACTCTTAACAAAGCCTTCTCTCTTGTCATGGATCATGAAAGTCAAAGGAACATAGCACACACTAACTATGAATCACCCCTGCCTAAACTGATGGAAAGTACTGCATTATTTAGCCAAAAAGAGAGTGGTCATAGTGTTGGTAATGGGAACTCTGGTCATCAATCTGGTGGAGGTGGTGGTAATCCAATTAGAAGTCACTATGAAGCTCAGTTCAATTCTCAGAAACTACAAAAGCCTGTTATTACCTGTGAGGTGTGTGGCTACAGAGGTCACACTAAGGAGCAATGCTTCAAAGTCAAGGATATCCAGTTGGCTGGAGATCCAAGAAGAAAACTAGTAGTTCTACACCTAGCTCTAGTTCCTTTGCTAATCAAGTTACAGTTGCTCAAAGTGCAGGCTTATCACACAATGAAGAACCTAGTGCAGCATACAAGTCACATGCAGCTTTCTTCACAAAAGAACAATATCAGCAAATAATGCAGTTACTAACTAAAGGCAGTGACACTGATGGAGAGCATTCAGCCAAAGCAGCCACAGCAGGTAGAGTTTTGTCAACACTAGTATTCAAATATGTAAATAAGGAGTGGATAGTTGACACAGGAGCCACTAACCATATGACATCTCAGCTGTCATCACTAGAAAATTATACCTCAGTGTCTAAGCCTAAAAGAAGGCATGTACTACTACCAACAGGAAATGTTGCATTAGTGTCTCATGTTGGCAGCACAAAAGTCTTTAGAGATCAAGTTATTGACAATGTTCTCTTTGTTCCTGATTTCAAATGCAACCTATTATCTGTGTCACAACTAACTAAGGAGCTTCAATGCATGGCATCCTTCTTTCCTGATTTTTGTGTCTTTCAGGATCTCTACAGTGGACAGGTCAAGGGGATTGGTAGAGAAGATGAAGGACTCTACATCCTCAAAGAAGGCTTTCACCATATTGATTCTACTCAGAGGAGATGCAGTACCTCTACTGCTCAAGTGTCTTCTACTACTAGTGCTGTATATGGTAGTAGTTCTGAGTTAAGTACACTGTGGCATAGCAGGTTAGGACATGCTCCTATTGATGTAATAAGAAGGTCCCCTAGTCTCTCAGGAGTAGATATCTCTAACAGCTCACCTTGTACAGTGTGTCCATTAGCAAAACAAACAAAAGTTCCTTTTCCTGTAAGCATTCACACTTCAAAGGCACTCTTTGACTTGGTGCATTGTGATGTTTGGGGACCATATAGAGTACCTACTCATAATGGAATGAAATACTTTGTTACTGTAGTGGATGACTACTCCATATTCACTTGGCTATTTCTTCTCACAGCTAAATCTGATACTATAGTTGTGATTAGACATTTTTTGCTCAAATCCATAATCAGTTTTCAACTTGTGTCAAAGTGCTTAGAACTGATAATGGAACTGAATTCATGAGCACAGCCTTTCAGTCCATGCTGTCAACTCTGGGAATATGTCATCAAACCACATGTGTTTACACTCCTCAGCAAAATGGTGTAGTAGAAAGGAAGCACAGAACTATCTTAAACATGGCAAGAGCCTTGAGGTTTCAGGCATCAGTACCCTTACAATTTTGGGGAGAATGTGTTACCACATCTGTCTATATCCTTAATCGACTTCCATCTAAACTGTTGTCTTATAAGTCTCCCTTTGAGATACTGTATCAACATCCTCCATCCCTCTCTCATATCAAAATTTTTGGTTGCCTATGTTATGCTACTTGTCCAGCCATCACTGATAAGTTCTCTCCTAGAGCTATACCTGCTGTGCTTATGGGATACTCCTTGTCTCAAAAGGGATATATCATGTATGATCTACATACTAAGTCCTTCTTTATGAACAGGCATGTTGTGTTCAAAGAAGACATGTTCCCTTTTAAAGACTTTGAAACCTCATCCAATCCCATCTTTCCTGTCTTAACTCTAGTACAACCTGATAATGATCTTCCACCTACTAGCCTGTCACCTGATGATCCTCCTCAAGACTCTCAGCTACCAATTACTCCTGAAATCCATTCTCCACTTCCATCTCCCACAGCAGCTCCTACCAGAAGGTTCTCCAGATCAACCAAACCTCCTATCTGGCTTCAGGACTTTGTTACTAAGTCCAAAAGCCACTCTTGTCTGTTTCCAGTTTCTGACTTTGTTAGCTACATACATTTGTCTTCATCTTACAGCTCCTGCATCAAGACATTCTCAGCTATCTCCGAGCTCTCTTCTTATCATGAAGCTGCTCTTGACCCTCAGTGGATCCATGCCATGCAGCAGGAAATAGATGCCTTGATGGACAACAACACTTGGAGTCTGATGGATCTTCCTCCTGGTAAGAAGCCTATTGGTTGTAGATGGATCTACAAAGTAAAATATAAATCTACAGGTGAAGTGGAGAGGTATAAGGCCAGGCTAGTTGCTAAGGGGTATAGCCAACAAGAGGGGCTTGATTATGGGGAAACTTTCAGCCCTGTGGCTAAAATGGTTACTGTGAGATCCATTATTGCACTTGCTGCTTCAAAGGGTTGGCTCATCCATCATATGGATGTTCACAATGCCTTCCTTAATGGTGATTTGTTAGAGGATGTCTACATGACCATTCCTCCTGGGTTTGCTAGATAGCGGGAGAACACTAAAGTCTGCAAACTTCACAAGTCTCTATATGGCCTCAAACAAGCACTAAGGCAGTGGAACTTTAAGCTAACACAGTCTTTACTTAGGCTGAGATTCCATCAAAGTCACTATGATTACTCACTCTTCACTAGACATGATAAGCATGATATACTTATTGTGCTGGTATATGTAGATGATCTTTTGATCACTGGTAGTAACCAGGACATCATCAGAGACACCAGAAAAGACCTACAGAAGGAGTTCAAGATGAAGGATCTAGGAGAGCTCAAATTCTTCCTAGGGATTGAATGTGCCAGATCAAGCAAAGGGATCCACATGTCTCAAAGGAAATATGCTCTTGAATTAATAGCTGAGTGTGGTCTAGGGGGAGCTAAACCTGCAGCAACTCCCTTGGAACAGAATCAGAAGCTTATATCTGCACAATATGATGAGTGTGTTGGAGGTGCAGGTAATGAGGGACATGAAGATCACAAACTTCAGGATCCCAGCAGGTACCAAAGACTGGTAGGAAGACTTCTATATCTGACCATGACTAGACCTGATTTAGCCTTCTCAGTTCAGGTTCTGAGTCAGTTCATGCAGTTCCCCAAAGAGTCTCACATGGAAGCTGCATTGAGAGTGGTTAGGTACATAAAAGAAGCCCCTGGTCTTGGACTACTAATGCCAGTAGAAGACACCAACAAGCTTCTAGCCTACTGTGACTCAAATTAAGGAAGCTGCCTAGAAACAAGAAGATCTGTAACTGGCTACTTGGTCAAGCTTGGTGGAGCCCTGATATCCTGGAAATCTAAGAAACAGGAGACTGTATCCAGAAGCTCAGCTGAAGCTGAGTTTAGAAGCATGGCTCACTGTGCTGCTGAAGTTACATGGCTTGTAGGGCTGTTTGAAGAACTTGGCATACACATTGAGCTTCCTATAACTATGGTGTGTGACAGCAAATCAGCTATTCAAATTGCTGCCAATCCTATCTTCCATGAAAGAACCAAACACATAGACATCGATTGCCATTTTGTAAGAGAAAAGATCAACCAAGGTATGCTGAAAACAGAATTCACACACACGAAGGATCAACTAGCCGACTTGCTCACCAAGAGTCTTGGCAAGGGCCAACATCAACTTCTGGTGAAGGAGCTTGGAGTCATGAACTTGTTCAAACCATGAGCTTGAGGGGGAGTGTTAACCATATGCAAGCTACCATGGTTAATAGTTTGTTAGATATGGTTAATAGTTTGTTAGAAGTTAGTTGAAGTTAGTTGAAGTTTGTTAGAGGTTAGTTGTAGGTTGATAGTGACTTGTAACTAACTAATCTAACTCTATAAATACAACTCACTCACACCACATGAAAGGTGAGAGTGTATGCATAATGTGATTATTTTGGATAGCAATGTAATCTTCTCTCTTCTTCTCTTCTTCTCTTCTTCTCTGCAACTTTCTCTGTTTTGCTTTCTTCTGCTGCACCTGCAGCTTATCTCTTCTTTGACTTCCATTATTCTTTCTCATCTAACTCATCTTGACTCATATAGTCGTCTAACAAGACTCCATCACCGAAGTTATCAGGAGTCCTCTTTAAAATCATCCGTTCGTAACCCAGCAGATAAAGTACATTACATAATTCAGGGATTGGCGACTTACCCATTCAATAACTTTGACACTGGACGTTCCCAAAATTAGGGATTGAGGAAGGGAAAAAACCGAAGATTTCACATGATACTTTTATCAATCTGATTTATTTTGTACCTTTCATTCAATGAGAAAATGGGTCAAATTCTACATGATCAAACCTATGGGACTTAAGGAATGATATAAAAAAAAGAGAGGAAAAATATTCATATTAAATAAATATGAAGTAGAAGAACCCAGATTCCAAATGAACAAATTCAAATTGAAAAGAATCTTCTTTATTCTTGAAGAATGAGGGGCAAAGGGTCAGATTTCTTTTTTGTTTAAGCAAAATATTCCTCCGACCATAACAACAATAATAGTAATATGATCCGCTTCCATTTTCTTCAGAACAACAATGACATTGAGGGAACTACTCCTTTGATAGGTGTCGCAATGGCCTTATTTGCGGTATTTCTATCTATTATTTTAGAGATTTATAATTCTTCCATTTTATTGGATGGAATTTCAATGAATTAGATCTTATTCCTACTTCTGCAGCTATAGGTTTGGTGGTGCTGAAAGAAGGTAGCAAAATCCAATGCTTATATTTCGAACCTTATTTCTTTTTGTGTATGTGATTGATAGAATTTTTATTTTAGTTTTAGTGTACTTAAAAAATAAAAGCATTACCATATACTGATAAGTGATAAGTGATAATGATTGATTAGGTTCATATCTATTAATTTATGAATTGATATACTCATGGTATTATCATGATTTTTCATAAATCACCAAATATCGACTATTATTTGAATCTTTTATAATGACACACATACTATATATGTAACACACGTATACTCAACTAATCTCTATATTAAAAAACATGAAAATCTTAAAAAATGTTAATTAAATTTTTTGTCCTTCATTAAAATACTCTATTTAGACAATATCGTCTTTTTCTATTTTCTAAATTATTATTATATTTATTATATTAAATTGTATAGTCACGTAATAAGTAGAAGGAATCCTAAAATAATTAGACAATAAAATTGTTTACGTGAAGGAGGAGAAATCCTAAAATAATTAATATGACTCCTAATTATCTGAAAAAGTTAGTGACAATTTTTGGTTTAATTTTTAGAGAAGTATCAAAAATACCCTTGAACTTTGCATGGATTATTTGTTTTGTCCCTGACCTATTAACAGGTTTAAAAACACCAACTAAGCTTAAATACACTTCTCTCATTTCATATACAAAAATGTGTCATTCACGCGCTACACATGAATTTTTTAGCTGATGTGACATATATATAATTAAAAAAAAGAAAAAAGTATTAAAAACACTCCTGAACTTGGCGTGGATTATTAGTTTTGTCCCTGGACTATTGATAGGCTTAAAAACACCCCTCAACTTGACGAACTTAGTTTAAATACGCCCCTCCCATTTCATACACAAAAAATGTGTCATTCACATGCTACATGTGGATTTTTTAATTGATGATATATATATATATATATATATATATATATATATATATATATATATATATATATAATCAAAAAATAAATATAGAGGGATTTTGTTATTTCTTTAATTAAAACATAAATTAAAATTAAAAAAATAAAAGAAAGGGTTTTGTTATTCTAAAGTTCAGCAACGAGTCTTTCAGTTTCCACCTCTCTTCTCCACCAAAGCTTTTCTCCAATGTCACAGCATAACCCTTCGATTTTCATGGAAATTGAAGGGTTTTAACCTAGAAAACGTTGGTTAAAGTACTAATAACTATATGCTTTGTTATTTCTTTATTTTGTTAGGGTTTTGTTCGCATTTTTATTTATTGATTAAATTTCGATTTGAATTTTTTTAGGGCTTTGTTTGCTTCCATATTTTTTTCATCTTGTTAAGCATCGTCTTTAAGGTTAATATCTTCTTCGATTAGGATTTGCAACAAGCTTGAGCATTCAACTGTAAGAAATTGAATTGCGGAACATTAATGACCAAGTTTAATACATAAAATAAATCCGACCAAAAAAAACTAATTCATACCTTATAGTTTTTACAACCCAAAATCTTCTTCCGGGATTGTCATCCGGCCATGAAATTCTTAATATTGCCGGAAATCCACATCGACAAAAAAAGTCATGAACACAATCAGAGGAGAAAGAATATTATAGCTATGAAATTCAGCAATTAAAAAAGACAATAAAAAAATGGATCTTGTTTGGAGGTCTGTGTTAATGGAGGAGAAATTAAATAGGAAGAAGAATGGTAATAGCCGTTGGTAATTAAATATTGAAAGGGATTTTCTTTTTTAAAAAAATAAGGTTGATGTGGCTTGTTTTACCCTTTCACGCGCTTAAATAAATTGTAGGCACTTGCTATGCCATGTGGCTTGGGAGGGTTGTATTTACGTTTAGTTCATCAAGTTGAGGGGTATTTTTAAGCTTGTCAACAGTTCAGGGACGGAACCAATAATTCGCACCAAGTTCGGAGGTGTTTCTAATACTTCTCTCAAAAAACAAATAAGGCGGATGTGGCTTTTTTACCCTTTCTCGCGCTTAAATAAATTGCAGGCACTTGCTATGCCATGTGGCATGAGAGGGTGTATTTAAGCTTAGTATGTCAAGTTGATGGATGTTTTTAATCTTGTCAATAGTTTAGGGACGAAACCAATAATCCGCGCCAAGTTAAGGGTGTTTTTAATACTTCTCTCTTTTACTTATTTATAAAAAGTAAGAACTCTTAATATTTAGTACTTTAAAATTGAGAAAAATTTAACTTCTTACATCTCTCCTTAATATTGTAATAATCAGTTAACTTTTTGTAGAGAATTATATGATATAAATAGGAGTCAATGGAAGTTAAAGTTAGGAATGAAAAAGGAATTAAATACATCTCCTAGAAAATTACGTTTTCGCATGGGGTAACACTATATAAGAACTATGAATGGGTGCAGATGACCACACTTTCGGTTAAAAGTGTTAAATCTACATGTTCTCCTTTAGTGTTGTTTGTTTACTAAGGCTGCTTCTTTGCTGGTATTTTTATATCTGTTTTTATTTGTGTAATTCCAAATTATTGGGATAATGTTTTTTGTAGAATTTTTGTGACATGTAACAAATTTTGATTGTCATCTCTGGTTTAGGCATATAGAGATGATTGTAAACATTAAAATTATATTGGATTTAAATCTATAAATTAAATTGGACTATATTAAATTCAAGAAAATAATTCAAACGATGTGGCAATTCAAGTCAAATTAAATGAGCCATTAGAATCATGTCATATGCCAAAATTATGTAGCAATTCAAGTCAAATTAAATAAGCCACTAAAATCATGCCACATGTTGAAGTTATGTGGCAATCTAAGTCAAATTAAATGAGCCACTAGAATAATGTCACGTGTATATGTAACATGTTCTGACCAATCAAATTAAAATTCTTCACCAAAGAAATCTGATTGGTCAGTTCAAATCAATCAATCAAATCACACCCTCATACCACTCCCTACAACTATAAATAGGGGTCCTCATTATTCTCAATTTTTTTTTTGAAAGAACAAGAAGCAAGAAGAGAGCTCGTGGATCAAATGTCGCAAATTATCTACAAAGCTACAAAGTTCAAGTAATCAAATTCAAGTTCAAGTTCAAGATCAAGAACGAAGGCAAATACCAAAAAATTCGAGATCAAGTTACTTGTTCATACTTTATTACTCGTCATAACCGTACAAGTATTCGTGATGAGTAATTCAAATTCAAATTTGAAGACGAAGATTCAAGATCAAGCTATTCAAGCCCTTGATTCTAAATCAAATTCAAGTTTAACATATTCCATTTTATTTGAAGAATCAGAGGATTGTCATATAGATTGTAACACGCACTACATTTTGAAACCAAATATTACTCTTTGTTACTCTAATTTTTTGGTCTTGATTATTTATTTTTCTTGGTTCGAAAATTTGTTTTTTATAAATTTTGGTACGCCCAATGGGACAATCTCTACCTCTCATCTATTTACATCGATCATCAAACCTCAAGAATACTTAAATGGCATCTATGAAGTTTGACTCCAGGACTATTGTTGCTAATGCTATTAATTCCAAGTTTTTCTCTGAGGTGGAGAACATACTGGATGCTATTAGGGGAAGTTTAGGACCCATCACTAGGAACAGAGAAAACTTGCTAGGACAACAAGCACTTCAAGTGCTGTCTGTATCAATTCCTATTTTTGATCTTCCATCTCCAAAGGGGGAAAATTCTTTTCGAATGAATTGGAAGAAGGAGAGAATATAACTCATATTGTTGGAAGACGTTGGCTCGACTTAGTTCTTTTAAAACAAGGAATTATATTATTCAAGATGAAGATGATGTCTTAATCACTAGATCTGCCCCAATCACTCCACGTAACTTATTTCAAACAAATTTCAATTTGAGAAAAAATTCGTGCTTTACTCCATTATCCATAATGGTTATCCAAGCGATGATGTCTAATGCCTCAACTGTTGAAGAACAATTGGCGAGTTTCACAAAGATAATTGAAGGTCTAACAAAATATATATAAGATCATGATAATCGAATTATCAAATTAACAGACAGAGTTGAAAATATTATGGAGGGGGACTCAAGTCATGCACCTGGAAAACATCCCATGATACAAGAAAAAGGAGATTCAATTACAAAGCAAATAAATATGGGTGATAAGCTGCAAGTATCCGCTGAAGGAGGAATTTTCATTCATCAACTGAAGGAATTTATAATGGAAACTATTAAAGATAAGTATGACGTGTCTTCAAAGTCATCATTTACGTATGCAAAGCGATACACTTTAAAAATCGATGTTTTGAAGATGCCTGCAAGTTATCAACCTCCAAAATTTTAACAATTTGATGGAAAGAGAAATCCAAAGCAACACATTGCCCATTTTGTTGAAACTTGCAATAATGCTGGAACATATGGAGATTATCTAGTCAAACAATTTGTGTGCCCCTTACAAGGAAATGCCTTTGATTAGTATATGGATATCGACGCTAGATCTATTGATAGTTGGGAACAACTTGAGCATGAATTTCTCAATCATTTCTATAGCACAAAGCATACTGTGAGCATAGTTGAACTCATACACGTCAATGGGAAGATGAACATGTCATTGAGTTCATCAACCGATGGAGAAATGCAAGCCTCAATTGTAAGGATAGACTTAATAAAACTTCCGGAATAGAAATGTGTATTCAAGGAATGCGTTAGGACTTTATTATATCCTATAGGGTATTAAACCCAAATTATTTGAGGAACTAGACACACGTGCTCATGATATGGAGTTGAGCATGTCTGTAAGCGGGATTGAAGGACCACTTATTTATGAGCCTCGCAAGGGAAAAGATAAAATAGAGGTAAAGAAAGGAGGAAAATCGACACCTAAGTTTGGAAATAAAGAGTTGATGAATGTTAATGCCGTGCCTTTGAAAGTGGCTACAAATCTAAGCAAGAATCAAAGAGTGAAGACACGAATTTTTAGAATAATGCTGGTAGTAAGCTGACTTTGAAGGAAATGCAGGCAAAAGAGTATCCTTTCTTGGACTCAGATATCCCAGCAATTTTGAAGAGCTTTTGGCATTAAAACTCTTTGAGCTACCTGAAATGAAGCGTCCAGATGAGGCTGGGAGGACTAATGGTCTAAATTACTATAAATATCACTGTTTGATGGGCCATCCTATTGAAAAGTGTTTTATCTTTAAGGAAAAGATCATGGACTTGGCCCGTGAAGGAAAGATATTGCTTGAAGACGAGAAGGAGAGTTCAAATCAAGTCTCTGTCACTTTTGGTTCACTCGACCCCATAGTTCTTTGCAACTTTGTTGAAATACATAATGGTGGTGATGTTCTAGCCACATCACCACAAAAAAATGATTAAATTTGGTGACTTTAAACCGATAGATGTTAACGCATCATCGCTCATTCCTTTGATGGATGAAGTAATAGGGAAAGATAAACCTCTAGAGGAAAACCAATCTTGTGATGCTTATACTAATGATGAAGGATGGATTTTAGTGACACGATGAAGATGTTGTAAAACGAGCTTGCAAAGAGAGCCAAGTAAACAAGTGACAAGAGCAAAGATGAAGAAACTACCTAAAACTCAAAGGGTAAAGAAGAATGTGAAGAAGTCAAGAGTTGGGGGGAATTACTATCAAAAGCAATGTTCTCCAGTGACATTAGATGAATTCTTGTCAAATTAGTTCCGTAAAAAGATTTCTCATTGTGACACCAAGGCCTCGTGTTATAACATTGATAAAGAAGATACAATGAGAGAAGTCTCATCGCCATCATTACTTCTATCACATGAAGGCCCTATGAAGTCTCACTCTGAAGAAGTGGACACTTGTGATGCGATGTTTACAATCACTAAAGATAATCTTTTATTAGGTGAAGTGTTGCATAATCATCCTTTATACATGGTAGGTTTTGTGAGTAGACATAAAGTAAATAGGATCATGGTCGATGATGGATCTGGGGTTAATATTCTCCCTATTCGTACTGTGAAAGAACTTGGAATCCCGATAAATGAACTGTCTGAAAGTCGTCTGATGATTGAAGAATTTAACCTAGGGGCAAAGAGCCATTGGTGCTGTCAAATTAGATATAACGATGGGAGATAGGCATTCTAGTGCATGGATACATGTTATTGACTCAAAGACCTCGTATAATATCTTGTTAGGAAGGCCATGGATATGTGAGAAAAAAGTGGTACCTTCCACCTACCACCAATGGTTCAAATACTTTGAAGATAGGGTTCAAAAGAAGGGAGTTGCTGATGATGAACGTTTCACCGAGACAGAAGCGCACTTTGCTGATGCAAAATTCTACTTAAAGAATCATGTTTTAAAAGAAGGCAAAGTTGATAATGCGATACCTGCTGATGTCACAAAAATGGTTGATGTAGCACCTGATAATGCGAGGGTTATAATTAAAAAGAATAAAATGCTTTCAGATATGAGTAAAGTACCTAAGACAAGTGAAGCATCTTTAAGTAAGAGAATGATTCCTATTTCTCACTATGTCCCAAAGACAAACAAGGTCAAGATCCCACCCTCTAAGTTGTAGAGTAGCAAGTTGACATTTCCTATTAAGCAAATTGATGCAATCAAATCACCTTTAAAAATGATAGAAGGATTTGTCAGACCATTGAATCATGATTCATATGAATCACTTCCTAAATAGCGTATAAATGAGGGTTTTGACACAAATGCATATAAGTTGTTGGTGAAAGCAGGATACAATCCCAAAGAAGCTTTTAAAGTAGGTAATCTTCCAAATGAAGTTATTGAAAAGGTAAATCATGGCCTAAATCCAACTTAAAGGATGATGATAAAGGGTATGTTGTCAAGCAATTGCGCGAAGGCTTGGGTTACAAACAACCGTCGCTAGTTTGAATCTCTATAAAAAGGATGAGCATCAACTATATTACCCCTGTGGAAGAACCTATGATATTCAACAAGAAGCCTTTTGTGTTTGATCGACTTAGTGGTATGACTCTTAACATTTCTGTATTTGATCAGCTAATCGAATAAACTCCAAAAACTTTAGTGTTTGACCGATTGGGACCAATGAAGAAGAAATACAAGCGCCAAGGATATTATAAAATAATGGAAGAATAGGTACATGCTCGAGAGCATAATTCACCCAAGAATTGTCCCATTTTGATTCCTTCTAGAATGAGGCGAGAAACAAAACTTGTTGTGTCATAGGGAGATGTCTTGAGAGCAAGAACTCAGACCATAGTTCATACTAGGGAGCGAGATGAAGATGAAGAAAGTGTGGGATTATCAAATCATATAACAATTTGTGAAGAGGGAAGTACTTCACTATATGCAAAAATTGAGGATGGGTTTGTTGATATTCATGCATGCTATCACATATCTTTTAATAATGGTGATCCTCAAGAAGATGAGGATGCTGAAGATGCGCCACCTGAACTCGAGGAAAGGATAAAGAATATTGTTGATGCATTGAAGGAAGTAAATCTTGGGGTTGATGATGATATAAGGCCTACATATGTAAGTGCTTCACTAGACGACGATGAAGAGAAGAAATATATTAAGCTGCTTATGGAATTTAGGGATGTATTTGCTTGGAGTTACAAAGAGATGCCAGGATTAGACCCTAAAGTTGTAGTTCATCGTCTTGCTGTGAAATGAGGCACTCGTCCTGTTAAACAAGATCAATGTCACTTTGGACTTGAACTGGTTCCTTTGCTCGAAACTGAAGTTAACAAGCTCATTGAAGCAAGTTTCATTCGTGAAGTCAAATATCCTACATGGATTTTAAGCATTGTACCTGTAAGAAAGAAGAATGGCCAAATATGAGTTTGTGTTGACTTTAGAGATCTTAATAATGCATGCCCAAAGGATGAATTTCCTCTTCCAATCCCTGAGCTTATGATTGATGCCACAACTGGATACGAGACAATGTCTTTCATGGATAGTTCATATGGATACAATCAAATTCGCATGGCACCAAAGGATGAAGAACTTACCGCATTCCACACTTCTAAAGGTATATATTGCTATAAAGTAATGCCTTTTGGTTTAAAAAATGTCGGGGCTACTTATCAATGAGCCATGCAAAATATTTTTGATGACATGCTTCATAAAACCGTTGAGTGCTATGTTGAGGACTTAGTGGTGAAATCAAGGAGGAGTGATGACTACTTGCAAGATTTGAGAATGGTGTTTGAACTACTTCGAAGATACCAACTCAAAATAAACCCTTTAAAATATGCCTTTGGAGTTACTTTGGGAAAGTTTCTCGATTTTATTATTCGACATCGAAGAATCGAGATTGAGTAAGATAAGATAGATGCTATTTTGAAGATGCCTGAGCTAAAAAATATTCATGAGTTAAAAATCTTACTAGAAAAATTAGCATATCTTAGGAGGTTTATCTCAAATCTGGCCAGGAGATGTCAACCGTTCAGTCACCTTATAAAGAAAGATGTTCCTTTTGAATGAGACCAAGATTTTACCAATGCTTTCGAGAACATAAAGTCATATTTGATGAAGCCTCTAGTACTTGTAGCTCCTATACCTGGAAAACCATTGATTTTATACATTGCAGCACAAGAAAGGTCAGTAGGAGCACTTCTCGCACAAGAAAATAATGAAGGGAAAGAAAATGCCATGTATTACTTGAGTAGGATGATGACACAAAATGAGATCAAGTATTCACCTATTGAGAAGTTATGTCTAACACTCGTTTTCTTGATTTAGAAGATGAAGCATTACTTTCAAGCTCATATTGTACAACTTGTCTCTAAAGCGAATCCTATCAAGTTTGTCATGTCCAAGCCTATCTTAAGTGATCGACTAGCAAGGTGGTATCTTCAATTTCAATAATTTGAAATTGTGTATATATCTTAGAAGGCAGTAAAAGGACAAGTGCTAGCAGATTTCTTAGCCAATCATCCAATTCCGAATGATTGGGAGTTATCTGATGAATTGCCCGACGAAAACACAATTCTAGTGGAAATTCAGCCACCTTGGAAGATGTATTTTGATGGTGCTGTACATCGTGAAGGAGCTATTATTAGAGTGGTATTTGTCACTTCCCATGGAGAAATTTTGTCGTACTCCTTCACTCTAACACAACACTGCTCCAATAATGTTGTTGAATATCAAGCACTTTTACTTGGGCTTGAAATGACCGTTGATATGAAATAATTGCAACTACAAGTTTTTGGGAATTCCAAGTTGGTGATCAATCAAGTCTTGGGTAATTATGAAGTAAAAAAGCCTGAGTTACTCTCATACTACAATTATGCTCAAATGATGATAGGATGACTTGGAGAGGTGACTATTCAACATGTCCCTACAAAGGAAAATAAGAAGGCTAATGTGTTGGCAGCTTTATCTTCTGCATTAGTATCGCCTGATGAAATGCAAGTTATGGTTTGCCAAAGATGGATAACTCTGCCTCCAGATGAGCATGAAGAAGAATTTCATCAAGTTATCGCCACTTCAGAGGCTGACATTGAAGAATTGGCGACAACCAATAATATATTACTTTTGTTATGGAATATTGCCAGAAAATCTTTAAAAAAGGACAGAAATCCGATGACGATTCCCTCATTTTCTTTACTATAAAAATACACTTTACAGGCAGTCATTCGATGGAATTCTTTTACGATATTTGGGGGCAGATGAATCTACTCAAGCTATGAAAGAAGCACATTCTGGAGTATGTGGATCTCATCAATCTGGGCCAAAACTTTATTTTCACATAAAAAGGATGGGATATTACTGGCAAGCCATGATGAAAGATTGTCTGGATTATGTCCGAAGATGTAAAGCTTGCCAATTCCATGCGAATTTTATACATCAACCCCCAGAAGTATTGCACCTAACTATTGCCTCATGGCCATTTGAAGCTTGGGGTTTGGATGTTGTTGGACCATTGCCTAAGTCCTTTGGTGGACATTTGTACATCCTGGCTGTAACTAACTACTTCTCAAAATTGGTAGAAGTTGTTTCTCTTAGAGAAGTGAAGAAAGAGAATGTCGCTAACTTCATTCAGTCAATATTATCTACTATTTTGGTATTCCTCGATACATATTGACAGATAATGGCAATCTATTTGATAATAAGTTAATGACAAAGATATGTGATCTATTTAGCTTCAAGCAACACAATTTCTTTATGTATTATGCGGCTGCTAATGGTCTCACTGAAGCATTTAACAAGACACTCTACAACTTATTGAAGAATGTTATTTCCAAGTCTGAAAGAGATTGGCATGAAAGAATGGAAGAGGCTATTTGGGCATATAGGACTACGTATTGCATGCCAACACAAGCGACTCCCTATTCTCTTGTTTATGGAATTGAAGCAGTCCTTCTACTTGAGTGTCAAATCCCATCATTGTGCCTTGCCATTCAAGAAGGACCCACTAATGAAGAAAATGCTCGGTTATGCCTTGAAGAATTGGAGTCTCTTGATGAAAAAAGACTAGAGGTCCAACAAAGTCTAGAATGTTATCAAGCTCATCTAGCTCATTCTTTTAATAAGAAGGTTCGTCTGAGATGCTTTCAAGTAGGTGATCAAGTTCTTATTGTAAGAAGGCCTATTATTACTTCTCATCGGTCTGGAAGCAAGTTCTCCATTAAATGGGATAGACCATATGTGGTATAAGAAGTATACTCAAGTGACACTTACAAACTGGTTGACTCAGAAGAATGGCGCATTAGCCCCATTAATGGAAAGTTTATAAAGAGATACTATCCTTGAAGAAAAGAAATACGCTCCTTAAGGTACGAGCATAAACTGCATATTACTCCTGGCCCGCAAGAGTATAAACTGTGCACGGCATCAAAAAAAATATCCATTAGGTTAAAAATCTCGAAAGAGGTAGCTAGGCAAAAGTTAGGACGCAAAACAAAACCACCCTTTCAGAACTACGTTATAACTTGATCCTCTTCATTGAGGTACGTAGACGCTTGGAATTACATTCTGAGTTCAGTCGCATGAGTATCCAAAAAACTCATAATCTCTCTTTACCATGGTCCATGGTGCTTAGAGTTACGTCATAAGTTTAGTCTCATAAGTACAAAAGAAATGTGGCACACTATTATTTGAGCATCACAATGTTCTTGTAGATTGTCATATATAACGTGTGAATTAGAGAAGGCCAATCAAGACATAATTTGAATTGACTTTAAAGAAATATTCGTACAAATCCATAAAGCTATTAACAATGATTATTGTACATGTTGCAGTTCTATGAATCTTCTTTTTGGCTTTCCTACACTGAGATATGAGTATTTTATTTAATAAGATCATGCAAATATGAATCTGTCAGCTTTTCTGCATGTGAAATTCATTTTTGAAGTATATTTAGAACAATCCTGGGAGACTTGAGCTATAAATTTTGGATATGTTTTAAATTAAAAAGTTTGGTTTCTGATAAATTAAGTCTCTCTGGATTTGGTTCTCTCATACAATGATATATCTCTTGTACTATCGAAAAACACAAGGTATCGCAACTCTGAAGAAGAGGAAGTCAAATCTCTAAAGTAAACCGTGATTCAATCTGCAAAAAAACGTTTTATTAGCTCTTAAATTAGTAATTCAATAATCATGGCATTAATCTCAATAATAAAAGATTATATTCTTTGAGCAAGAACTATGCCTTTGATTCAGACGGTGTAAAGTTTTTGCCACAAATCATGTAAAGTCTTTGCCTCAGACGGTGTAAAGTCTTTAGCTTGGATTATGCGATATCTTTGACTCAAACGGTGTAAAGTCTTTGACTCAATCGGTATAAAGTTTTTGCCACAAATCATATAAAGTCTTTGCCTCAAACGGTGTAAAGTCTTTGGCTTGGACTATGTGATGCCTTTGACTCAGATGGTGTAAATTCTTTGCCACAAATTATATAAAGTCTTTGTCACAAATCATATAAATTTTTTGCCTCAGACGGTGTAAAGTCTTTGATTTGGACTATGTGATGCCTTTGATTCAGATGGTGTAAAGTCTTTTCCACAAATCATATAAAGTCTTTGCCTCAGATGGTATAAAGTCTTTAGCTTGGACTATGTGATGTCTTTGACTCAGACGGTGTAAAGTTTTTGCCACAAATCATGTAAAGTCTTTGCCTCAGACGGTGTAAAGTCTTTAGCTTGGATTATGCGATATCTTTGACTCAAACGGTGTAAAGTCTTTGACTCAATCGGTATAAAGTTTTTGCCACAAATCATATAAAGTATTTTTCTCAGACGGTGTAAAGTCTTTGGTTTAGACTATGTGATGTCTTTTGATTCAGACGGTGTAAAGTCTTTGCCATAAATTATGTAAAGTCTTTACCTCAGACGGTGTAAAGTCTTTGACTTGGACTATTTGATGCCTTTGACTCAGACGGTGTGAAGTCTTCACCATAAATTATGTAAAGTCTTTAGCTTAGACAGTGTAAGGTCTTTGGCTTAGACTATGTGATGCATTTGATTCAATCGGTGTAAAGTCTTCGTCAAATATAATGTAAAATTATTGGCTCAAACAATGCAGCACCTTTGACTCCAATAGAATAAAAGTTTATTGTATATGAAGTAATATTTTCACTTAAAAAATAAAATAAAAATCGTACCTCGTATCTTGATGAACTCAAGAGTGTATGCAAAAAAGAGCATCAAAATTGCCAATGCCAATGATAAAAAATAAATAAAAGGAAAGAGTCTATTTATAGATAAATTGTGATGGTGAGGGAGTCCTTCTCCCAAAGTAATTATAATTACTTTTTTGGGTTAGGACTCTAGTGGAATGGTACAAATTTATTCTCTCCAAATCCTAATTGGTTATGAAATTGTGAAAATTTGTGCTATCTGTATTCTAAAAGGAGTGTGTCCTTTCTGAATTCTAATTAGATGATTATTATTATTATTTTAAAAAAAAATGGCCAAGACAAAAAAATACCTCGTATCTTGATGAACTCAAGATTGTATACAAAAAGAAGCATCAAAGTTGTCAATGCCAATGATAAAAAATAAATAAAAGGATAGAGTCTATTTATAGATAAATAGTGATGTGAGGGAGTCATTCTCCCAAAGTAACTATAATTACTTTTTTGGGTTAGGACTCTAGTGGAATGGTACAAATTTATTCTCTCCAAATCCTAATTGGTTGTGAAATTGTGAAAATGTGGGCTATCCGTATTCTAAAAGGAGTGTGTCTTTCTGAATTCTAATTGGATGATTATTATTATTCAAAAAAAAAAACTACGGCCCAACACAAAAAAGAAGAAAAAGAAGAAGAAGAAGAAATTACCTTATATTGTGCTCCCTCGTTGTGGCTTGCAACACTACAATTGATGCAAAATATGAAGAGCATATCTCTATTTATAGAGATCCCTAAGGTTGCTGTGGAAGTATTTGTTTTCATGTGAAACATTTAAAACAATTATACTCCTAAAAGGACTTGAATTATTGGACTACTAATTGTAGTTATTGACCGACATTAACTATCCCTCTAAGTGGATTATGATTTCAAACTTAAAGAATATCATAATAATTATTATTATAACTCTGATCATCATCTTATATAAGGTCCTTCAATTTTTGGTCTTTATCCGATTATGGCGTGCGAGATTTACATGTATAATTTAATGTTGATCTCAATTAAAATGTTAAGTTAATACTTCAAGCCCAGTCTTCAAAAAAATAAAATATTTTGACAAGAATTGAAGTAGGGGGCATTTGTAAATATTAAAATTACATTGGATTTAAATCCGTAAATTAATTTGGACTATATTAAATTCAAGAAAATAATCCAAACTATGTGGCAATTCAAGTCAAATTAAATGAGCCACTAAAATTACACCACGTGTCAAAGTTATATGGAAATTCAAGTCAAATTAAATGAGTCATTAGAATTATGTCATATGCCAAAATTATGTGGCAATCTAAATCAAATTAAATAAGCCACTAAAATAATGCCACGTGTCGAAGTTATGTGGCAATCTAAGTCAAATTAAATGAGCCACTAGAATAATACCACGTATATATGTGACACGTTCTGACCAATCAAATTAAAGTTCTTCACCAAAGAAATCTGATTGGCCATTTCAAACCAACCAATCAAATCACACCCTCATACCACTCCCTACAACTATAAATAGGGGTCCTCATTATTCTCAGAGGTTTTTTTTGAAAGAACAAGAAGCAAGAAGAGAGCCCGTGGATCAAATGCCGCAAATTCTCTACAAAGCTACAAAGTTCAAGTAATCAAATTCAAGTTCAAGTTCAAGATCAAGAACGAAGGCAAATACCAAAAAGTTCGAGATCAAGTTACTTTTTCATACTTATTACTCGTCATAACCGTACAAGTGTTCGTGATGAGTAATTCAAATTCAAATTCAAATTTGTAGATGAAGATTCAAGATCAAGCTATTCAAGCCCTTGACTCTAAATCAAATTCATGTTCAACATAGTCCATATTATTTGAAGAATCAGAGAATTTTCATAGAGATTGTAACACGCACTACATTTTGAAACCAAATATTACTCTTTGTTACTCTAATTTTTCGGTCTTGATTATATATTTTTCTCGGCTCGAAAATTTGTTGTTTACCATGATAATTATGAAAAATTTCCAAATATTCAGACTAGATATTAATCTGTTATTTTAGTATATTGCATTTAGTTCTTGATATAGAGTAATTACGTATTACTGTGTTTGTATTGATTTCTACTCAATTTTATTTTATAGTACTTACAGTTTTAAAGTACTTTGGTATTTCATGAAGAAATATATAGTGGGCATCTGGTCATAAAAATCAAATATTTTTATTTTATTTAAAAATTTTAAAATTGAAGTTGGAATTGGAGTTGTGTCAGTTTCTCCTCAACAAATAAGTGCTTGGGCCACAAAAATTCTGCCTAATGGAGAGATAGTTACCAATAAATATTTAGTTAACTTATTAAAAATATTTATTTTCTAATAGCTTGATTTTTCCTATGTTACAATGTATTATGACGTACTTCATCAACTTTATCTTCCCAAAAAATAATAAATTAAGAAACAACCATATTTAAGATGGTTGGGACAATCAATTTTTTTTCCTACAACAATTGTTATTTATATTTGTCAAAGTACATAATTTAATTAATTTTTTATAAATTTATTTTCTAAAAAAAGTATATTATAGTTAAAAACGAATGTTATTTTAAAAGAGATTATTTTTCTTTTGTACATTTTGTATTGATTGACGGTTTAACGTGACGTACACGTGCATCACACGTACACTAAACTAGTACTATACTATATTAAAAGCATGAAGATCTTTAATAATTATTGATTGAATTTTTTTTCCCTTCTTTAAAAACCCCGCAATAAACAAAACAGTCTTTTTACCTTTTTTCTACAATTATTATGTTATTGTCCTTATAATATTAACTCCTAAAAATATATGGAATCAAGCATACAAATTTAGGTCGTGAAGTTGTCCAATTATATGTTGAATTGGTAACATTGGCAACCATAATTTTATAGGTTTATAATTGTAAGGTTCTATATGTTTAGCATAATATTTTGTTAATCTGAAGGAGTCTAAAGGCTTTAGAAGTGTGGGATGTTTACAATAATATTTAAATACACCAAGTGTAAAATCTGAGAATCAATTCGATAGGTTCTGCTTCAGGTTTTTCTCGCAGATTATTTTCATATTTTCTTTATTGTTCATTAATATTTAAGACTTTATTTTAAGCATCAAGTTTTATGTTGTTTTTCTTTATTTTATTCTAATCAATTTTATGTTTGTGTTCACGTTCTGTGGTATTTTTTGTTTGTTTTGTAATTGGTCAAGTTTTTGTGAGTATTTCAAATTGGACGAGATCTATGTCTTCTTTGTGTGTAATTGCTAGAGAATACTATATAATAAAAGGAATACGTGAAAATTAAGAACTCATAAAATAACTATATGGAGGGAAATTAGATGTTCATTTTTATTATTAGAAGAATTAAAGTAGGTAGGTTTTCTTTCATATACACACGGTTATACAATACACACAACCAAACTGGTCAAGTTCGAGCTTCCCGAAAAATATATATCTAAGAGTTTTACCCTTGACGAAGACAAGATGAGCAAAATGGCAAAGATCAAACAGATGATATACTTTTAGGTTGATTACAATATCTTTTCAATTTTATGCTATCATTATTTTTGTCGAATGATCATGTATTTATATTTTATTAAAAGTTCAGATCTTTTTAAAGTTATAATGTTTATTTCTTCATCTATATCATTTTTGTTTTGCGAATTAACTCGTACATATTTTCATGTTACTTGATGACTTATAATCAATTTATCTATTCAGACATGTAAATTAATATTCTTGAGGTGTTTTCTTTATAGTTTTTGATTATCTTTTTTATGCTAAACCTACCAAAATAAATAAATCTTGTCCGATCATAAAATAAATAAATATGATAATAAATATTAAAATCCTAACTGCAACATTCAAAAGTATTTAAAAAAAAAGACTCGACTGTTCATGTCATAAATTTTTCTGAAATATTTTTTTCGTAAGCTTGAAAATTTATAGCACAATATCAATTTAATTAACAAAAATTAAAAAGATAATTTAAGAAGCACATATTGAAGTTGAGATTGGACCAAGGGCAACACTTTAATATGTATACATCATTATTCTTTTACAAAACTATTTTACCAAAATTAAATCTTCAAGTACCTATTATGGACGTAGTACTTGTTGAAATTAGAATAAAAATAATACTTTACTAATTTTTACAAGGAAATTATAAGTCAAAAGTAAATTTTAAAATTTAAATAAATATTGATTGAGATGATTGAAATACAATAATATAAAGAAATGTTAGATAAGATACAATGATATAATATATTTTAAAAATACAACGATAATTCTCCAAATTTGTCGAAACTTTATTCAAGACATTCGAATTACGGTTTGTTCAAATCAAGCATCTAAACATATAACAAAGTGTTTCATTTGTCACCTCTTTTAAAAATACAACGATAATTCTCCAAATTCTTCTTGGCTTTTGGTTGTTTGTTGTATTGTTGCAGGTTGCTGGATTGATTCATTAACATGCACTGGCAACAACTACATAGAAGACATCACAGATACAACCATCAAATCAAATAGAATATCCAAGACCACTGCACAAGGACCATCCTACTGGCTGTTTGGCTATTTCCTACCTAGGATTAGAGTAGTCTCTTTCTCCTTCCTTCCTTTCCTTCTACTTTTTGAATGTGCAGGAATTTGTACACATGCAACATATCAATCCACAGTTGAAGGGCCAGCCATGTGTGCTGCATACTACAGCAGTGTCAAGATGGAACAATCCACCATTTGGAGCTTGCAGCTTGTGGAACTCCCCAATGGAACCAGAACTTACATCAAAGGGATGGTGCTAGAGTGTCAGCAACTTAGCTTGGAACAACATGTAGACCCTCTTCTTGCAGATTTCTTTGGTTGTTGTATTTGTGCTTGTGCAGCACAGCAGCAGCAGTATACAGCACAGCAGCAGCATTATGTAGTAGCCTATTGCTTGCAGACTTCTTTGGTTGTGTGGTTTGTTGGTTTTGTTTGGCTGTGCAGGTACTCTAAGAAGTTGAACCACTTCCAAACAAAGACCAACAAACAGCCTAATTACAATGGCAACAACAAGGAGCTGCACACAAACCTGCACCAGCCCTTTCACTTCCCATAATTGCTTCCCCTTTTGTTGGTTGTTAATGCAGGTTCACAGAACCCATTGCACACCTACTACAACTTCAAAGCTGAGAATGCTTGGCTTCTCAGGGAACCTGCAACCATCACCACCCACCTTCTGTACCTCCCATATGCAGCACAGCAGCAGCAGTATGCAGCATATGCAACACACAATGAGCATCTACAAGTCACTAGTACCTGGTACAGCAGCATCCAGATGTGTTTGCTTGTGTATTGTTCTGGTTTTGGATGCCTGTGCAGGTACCCCAAGGACTTGATCACCATCCAAAAGAGGAATCTACTACTGAACCTAAACTGCAACAACAAGTCCGGATGGCAGACCCTCTCTGAAACTGCTATAGGGGCTGTAGCACACACACAACCTTGGCTAATTCAGGCTCTCAATTTCCTCCACAACAACTCCAAAGCTGTTGGATACTATAGCTCCATATATTTCCTCTCATTTCAGCCCCCATAGCTGATAATCATGATTCTGAAGCAATGGCATATTTCACCTGGATTTACTTGGTACGACAAGACTAAAATGAGCAAAGATGAAAAGAATTTTCCCATCCCATGCGAAATAGAAGTATCGTATACTTGTTCTTCTTCAATGTAGCTATGTCTGGTACGTAGCATAGTTGGAATAGGACTAGTGTAGGTTACTTTTCTTTTTTCTCATGGAAGGGGAGAGTCTCCCTCATTTATGCTTTCATAGTTGAATTGTACCGGGAGGAGTCCTCTCACAGGTTTAATGCTTTCTAGTTATAGTTAGTCTCTTTTTTTGTATCGGGGATGAGTTAGCCGACCTTAATAGGTTAGCCGACTTATGAACCACCATAGGATCGGAGGTAAGGTTTATGTCCCCCTCCTTGTATTTTTATTTTTGATTATTTATGTTAAGGCTTGGGGGTGTTGCTTAACCCCTGACTGTGCACAAGAGGTGGGAGCCTCGTGTAGGGTCTGTTCCCGTAAAAAAAAAAATATATATATATATATATACCACAAAAGCCTTAAAATCTTAGGCAAGTTCTAAAGAAGGTGACATTTTTTTTAAATAGAAGGCTTAAATTAAGTTGCAAAAATAATAATCAAAATCGAAAGTATCTAACCAATAAAAATACTTTATCGTGTGTTTGGTGTTCATCTGAACCAAATAATAGGTCGAGTGTTTAAATAATATTTCTTGGCAAATTTAAGGTGCATCAATGTATTTCTTCTAACATATTTATATCTTAAATATTTGGAGAAACTGTATAATTGATTTAACCAAATTCTTCATTCTTACATTTTTAAAAGATATTGAATTCAATCATTGTTATGTAAACAAATAGGACTGTTGCATTTAGTATAAGCCCATTTATTTAAATAATATAATATATATTAGTAAATTGTATTGTAAATATTAAAACAGTAATAATAACTACTGAAAGTAATAAAATACAGAATCTGAAAAATTAATGTAAGAACAAAATCGAGCCCACTGAATGCACAGTGTGTCCTTAAGGAAATTATTTCCCTCAACGTACCTGAGGTTTTTGGAATTTTTCCTCCCATGATAGAACGATTTACTCACCAAAATAGAGGTACTGCAAATTCTGGTGACTGAGAACCATTCGAAGGCTGTATATCACACGAGTTTGAGGAAGTGCAGAAAGAAGAAGAAGAAGATGTTATTTCAGAAATTTCGTATCGAACATTCTGAGGATTAAGAAGCTTAAGAGACATTCCGAGCTAAAGAGTGTAGGGTGTAACAATTTCCCCCCTTTAGAACATTCGTCCTTGAATGTTAACTTACCTCATAGGGTTTCACAAGGATTTCAGGGGTTCTATATAACCGTCATCTCTCAATCCATTTAGGGGTTTGGATTACCTTTGTACATAGGGAACAAGTCTGGATATATTCTCTCTCTCTCCTTTTTGACTTCCCAGGTCATCCTCTTTTTGGTTTTTGTTTTGCCATAATACCTTGATGGAAGTCACATCCTAGTTCACAACCTTCTAATTTGCTGTTCTAACATGGTTATAGGTTGTTCCTCGCAGGATTCTATTTCGTGGACATCATCTATGGGACACAATCTGGGTGGATCACCAGTATATTGTGAAGTATCCGTATCAGACGTACTGGGTGTATAGTTTCATAATTAGGTATAAGTTCAACTGACAGGCAACTTTTTCCATCTTAGAAGCAACTTGATAAGGTTCGATGTACTTTGGGCTAAGTTTTCTTTTTCTCGCCGAATCTTATTACTCCCTTCCTGGGTGACCCTGTCATGAACATCTAAACATTAATTTGAACTCTGACTGTCGATGTCGATTATCTGCATATCACTTCTGCCAACTCTAGGTTGCTAACCAATAGCTTGCTCAATCATGTCGGGGCTTTTTAGTCTTTTCCCCAATAGGGGGACTTACATACTCTGTCAGACAACATCTTGTACAAGGCCATCTGGATACTGGAATGGTAGTTATTCTCAATGGGCTGATTCATTAGCCTACTCACAATAACCCATAGAGCACCCTACTTTTGCGGAGTATAAAATAGGTTCGTAATGAAGTTGATAATTTGGGAACCCTTAGCCTCTTATAGTCCTTCTTAACTCCTTTCAAAACCTTAACTGGCACTCTACATTTTGGGTTTTGTTTTTCAATCCTTAAAGTTGACTTTCATAGTCATTCTGTGCTCCGTCTGTCATTACTTGATATAATTCTGAAAGAATTTGGCATATAAGTCCGCCATCTTTTAGTAACCCATTAGTTCTGCTCCTCTTGGTTAAACTATTTCACAATTTCCTTATCCCAGCTTATCCCAGCTTGTAATATTTTAGATACGTTATCTCGTGTTGTCCTTTACCTTTACGGGAATATAAGAAGGTGTTCAACTTAACCTGAGAGATATCTTAGCATCGTCTCGCTGGGTCTCATGTGTTACCTTGCTGTTTTCTTCCTTATCCTACAATTGATATCGGGGTAGATCCTTGGTCCAACCATGGCCATGTCTTACTTTTCCCATAGTACTAATTCCATCTCGATAGTTTGGTTTAACCTATCTTCCCATCTCTCAATAGGGTATCTAAAATATCACAACTATATTGTCATGATTGAACCCCTATTCCTTTTATCATGTACTTAATCACTTAGCCTAAGGCTTATACATACATATCCGTAGGTTGCACAACTATTTTGATGCAACTTGTAGAAGGTAGATGTAGTCTTTCCATTTTCTAGTTCCTTATGCTATACACATCTCATTCATATTGGAACTTGATTCTCCCATCTTATCATACTTCTTTCTTCTCCTTTGATATCCTTATCTTCTATCATAGGAGGTTTTCTATTCCTTGTCCTTGGTTATCTATCTATCGCAACATCATTTGCGATCAACTCTATAGCCAATATTTTGGCTTTTGGTCTAGCATGATGTCATTCAATGTCTTCTTAAAAACTTCTTAACACTGCCTTACATAGCATTCTGACTTTTATCCAATTATTAGAGGCTCCCAGACTTTCCTAACTTGGTTCAGCAAGGGATCTTATTAAAGTTTAAGCATCCATCTTAAATGTGTTGCCATATCAATTGCCTTCACCCGACCCTTGCAATTTTCTCATTGGCTTCCCCCCTTCAGAGGGTACTTACACCTTTATCTACTTATACCTTGCCCTATGTCTCTATGTTCATCCTTAATTTCGTCCAATCTCTTTCCCCAATCTACTTGGTACTGTATCATGTCCCCATCTTTCTGTATATTTTACAACCTGATTATCTGTGTACGGAACCTTGGCTAAATAACAAGGCAACGAGAACCTTTCCAAACCTAGCCAATATTTTGGCTTTTGGTCTAGCATGATGTCATTCAATGTCTTCTTAAAAACTTCTTAACACTGCCTTACATAGCATTCTGACTTTTATCCAATTATTAGAGGCTTCCAGACTTTCCTAACTTGGTTCAGCAAGGGATATTATTAAAGTTTAAGCATCCATCTTAAATGTGTTGCCATATCAATTGCCTCCACCCGACACTTGCAATTTTCTCATTGGCTTCCCCCCTTTAGAGGGTACTTACACCTTTATCTACTTATACCTTGCCCTATGTCTCTATGTTCATCCTTAATTTCGTCCAATCTCTTTCCCCAATCTACTTGGTACTGTATCATGTCCCCATCTTTCTGTATATTTTACAACCTGATTATCTGTGTACGGAACCTTGGCTAAATCACAAGGCAACGAGAACCTTTCCAAACCTAGTGAGACATCTCCTCTATTAGTCTGTACTTGAAAAATGTGACCCAGGAAACAACTCATCCAAGGCCATATTCTATTTATCTTTATGTAAGCTTAATACACACTTGTAGCTATTTCAATTTGAACTAGGCAACACTTGTATTCCGACGATGATTGTCCAAGGTTCTCTCAGAGTAGTAGCTTTATCCCCACCTATATCCTTTGCTTTTTGGGGTGAATGGAAGTTGCTCCATTTATTCCTTAAGTTTGACTTCTTTGCCTCTTAAGGATTCCATTATTTTTGGGGTGACGTTGTGTACACACATCGTTCCTTTATATCTTGTGCCCCTTTCTCTTACTGTGTACCCAACATAGGCTTTCAACTTATTCAATACCTACCAAGTGTGCCTTACTAGCGGTCTTACTTTATCCCCATATTGTTATACCACACCTTTACATTCATACTTGCGTATCCTCCTTTTAGTTCATACTTATTTTCAGTTCATGACCTCTCTCTAGGGTGGTTCGGTTAGAATTTCTTTCTCCAATTAGTTGGTGGAGAATTAATAAACTATTATCATAGAGTTCTTCCCAACAGTTGTTAGAAGAAAACTAGAATCCCTTAAACATCACAGTACTTCTTAATACTTGGCTCACGTGGTCTCCCCCTGAGTTTATCCTCGAGTCATGAACAACTTATCCAATTTATAACTAGGAGTTGGGGGCTTGATACTTTTCAACGAGAGTAAATCCTAATCGCTGGACATCTTACCCTTCAACCTGAGCTTTTTCTTTTTTTTTTCTTCTTTTTATTCCTACAACACACGTATGGCTGGAGATACCATAGTCTAAACTTTACTGCTCAGATAGGCTTTTTTTCTCTGAAATAAAATTATCCAAGTAAAAATGGTGCCCCTTATAGACGACATGAAGAGTACCTCCTACATCTTTAGTTAAACACAATAGGAGTACTCAGTATCAACTTCCAGGATATTTTATGAAGCTATGTTTCATTCCCTTTCCTTGTTCTGCGAAAATTTCGGCAGAGTTTCCCCTATACTCCTTACTATCCCACAACCTGTACGCAGAAAATATCAATAATGCCTCACAGGGCCAACACATATGTATATTCATATCATATCACAGCCGCACAGGGCTTTCAATATCATCTCATATCACTGCCACACAAGGCTTCCAATATTAACAATAATATAACAATAATGGACTTACCTCCTATGGCCAACTTCGAACTGCCTCTGTTGCACTTCCCTGTCTACTTTTCCCTTCAGTTTCGACTTTATATTTCAATCATATGACAATACCTTACACAAAAAATATCTTTTATGCCTTTCCTTACCTGCGTCCTTTGTAACTTCTAATATCATCAGTAACTTTCTTCCATTGATGTCGTCCTTCTGTTAAAGTCCAAAGTTAGTATAAGGAATTTTTCTATGACTTGGATCTATAGCACGATCTCAGATATAAAAGAAAGGTAACATCCTTAATGTTCTATAGCTCCCTGTTTATAGATGTGGCGCACAATAAATCGATAATCAAGACTCTACTAGACAAGGTCTGCAGATAATCCAAGGACGAACTGCTCTGATACAACTTCTATAATGACCCAACCCCGTAGGCTATGACTGGGGTCCGACCTGAACCCCTGTATACACATCTATCAGCTGTGGTCAAGTCAAAGTATAGACACGTAATGCATATAAATCAAGTGTAGTCAAGCCGGACTACGAACAACATAATACGTACATGAGAACCCCCATGGGTTATAGCATTTCATATATCTGTAGCCTCTTTCATTTGTATCATAAAATGAAAGGGAACACAAGCCGACAAGGCTGCCATAATGTAATAACACGTACAATAAATCATATAGACCTACCTAAACCAACCTAACATACACAACCCATATATACTTGTCTGCAGACCTCTAAAAATATTAACGACAACATATGGTGGGACAGGGCCCACACCGTATCCCTAAATAAATGAAAATAATTATATACATCACCAGTCAGTGCAAAAATTAGGCTCCGACAAAATGGAGCCTCTTCCAACTGAGTTGAATGGAATCCTAAGTTGACAGACTCCCAAAACCCGTATCTGTACCTACGGGTATGAAATGTAGCCCCCCAAGAAAAGGGGGTTAGTATGACATATGTACTGAGTATGTAAAACATAACATAATACAACTGGAGGCATATCTGAAATAGAGAAGCAGAGGGTAAAATATTAAATTAGAAACCTGTACTTATACTCAGTGGATCATAAAATTATGCATGCTCAAATTATACAATATAGCCGGCCCTATTAGGGGTCCGATGAATCATATCTGTAGGACCATCATAGGCCCGATGCCATCACCACCTTATTATAAAACATCATCATATATATACATATGTACCCGACCCTCTAGTGAGGGACTCAGTGAGTTTTTTATGTCAATGCATTATCATGTCCTCGTATAGTTTACCCGACCCTTTAGTGAGGGACACGGTAGATAATGTAGTGAACTGTGCACGAGAACATACCTTGGCCTGGGACTCAGTGATAGAAGGGTTACCGTATTCACGAGTAGAGTAGTGAGTAACTATATGCAATTTAAATCATTATCAGAGACTCGACAGAATAAGAAAGTTAAGCTTTTGCCTGAGGACCCGAGTAGTAGTGTAGTTATATCGAGTACCCTCTAAATGCCATTATGGACTATACCAATTGTAACTTCGGAGACCCTAGACATGTACCAGTGTAAGGCCAAGTCTCTCATGGAATCAGAAACACTTGTTATCATATATTCTTTAAGACTTAGAGCCTGTACATTTGGTACCTCTTTAACATATAGAAGTTTCCAGGGAAATAGCTCAACTACTATAGGAGTTCAATATTCAGAAGTAAATAAGAGATGCTTAAGAATGGAATTACCCCGGATCTCATATCATATTTAACTTACAACTAGGACATGCCAACAAAGAAAGAGAATAAGCTTTATTAAGTCTGTACTTCCCTTTATGTGGTCATCATGTATATATTTCTTACCCGGCCCATCCTAGGGCTCAGTGAACAACTATGGAGTCATAATATCATTTCATGCCAAGTTCATATCAAGAGAAAGGAGAGATAACTTTCCACACATTGCTTTTTAACACGTAGAAGCCTTAATAAGCAATACTTATTTCTTGCAGGAGTTCCAATACCAAGCAGTAGATAGGGATTATAAGGTATAATTGGAGTCCTAGTAATGGAATTACCCCCATATTTTACATCCAATTCACTTACGGCTAAGGCATGCCAAAAGGAAAGAAAGATAGCTTTACATACCTATGCCAAAAATATGCCAAGAGAAAGCTTCACATACCTCTTATGAGTTACTCTTTATCACGTTTGCCTCATCATCCTTTAAACCTATTAAACACGGAAGAAATATGAATGTCAACCATCCTTGACTTTTCAGCATCTTAAGTTGCACACGAGTATTGATAGAACGCATTTCCTCGCTTGTCTTCTCGATTAGTTCTTTAGCTAGTTAAGGAGTTAACAAAAATCGGGAAGCATCTCTCCTATAATGTGCCATATCCGAATTTCATATTACACTCCTAATGCCTATAGAAAACCAACAAAAATAACTTGCAGCATATTTTTAAGCAATTCACACCAACAATATACAACATAAACTCCAAACGACTCGCTCGAAACTACGATACCAAAAGAGGGTTTGTAGTTTCAGTTTTGTAAAACCTTTAATTACACGAGATGGAGGGTCGGGTGGCTGAAACTAGAAGCACCCACTCCTCTTTTAAAACATGTTAAATCACCTTAACACACCACCACACGCACGCCTTATTTCGACTACAATTTAACTATAACAATTCCAATTTAGTTTATTTTGAACATCGAGCATTTCCATGACTTTATTACACTTCTAGAAGAATAAAAGGTGTGTAATATACCCTATAACAACAAAATAAACTTAAAATTTGAAGGGAATACCTTACCTTACCAGAAATTGACCAGAACTCGCCAAAATTGTGCCTTAGAACTTCTCTAGCGCGATTTAAATGCCGTGGCTGCTTGCTATCTATTTTGTGCTGAAAAACGACATTATTTAATACTATTAATACCTCCATATCATCATGGTATACACTAGATAATTAATTTATGGAATAAAATCGGGACTTATCCTTTTTTTCTCCCTAAGTCGTCACTCTTTTCTCTCTAAGTTAGGGTTTGTTCTTCTCTTGCCTTGGCTGATTTTTTTGAACATGTAATGAAGTTAATAGTCACATATTACATATATATAGGTGGTTATAGTAGGTTACACGTGTCATCCCCTAAGGGTGACACATGTCCAGCCCCTATTGGGCCACTGTATCATGCAATCAAGGAGGGGCTGCCATGTGGTAGTGGGGTCCACCCCCCAAGCAGGTGGGTCACCTGCTTGCTTGAGGTGCTGCCATGTTTCATATTCTCTTCCTCATGGGTTCATAATCTCGTCCTATTTTAATAGCCTATGTAATTTCTGCTACGTAAGCTCCGTATATCCTTAAGTAGATTAGGTATGTAAGACTCCTAAGTTAGTAGCTTACGTAGGTAAAGCTCATACTACGACTCGTT